>NC_090646.1:428848523-429148523 GCF_040937935.1 Hyperolius riggenbachi
CTGCCTGCCCTTACTCTGGCCTGATTAACCACGTACAGTGGGTTGCAAAAGTATTCGGCCCCCTTGAAGTTTTCCACATTTTGTCACATTACTGCCACAAACATGCATCAATTTTATTGGAATTCCAGGTGAAAGACCAATACAAAGTGGTGTACACGTGAGAAGTGGAACGAAAATCATACATCATTCCAAACATTTTTTACAAATAAATAACTGCAAAGTGGGGTGTGCATAATTATTCGGCCCCCTGAGTCAATACTTTGTAGAACCACCTTTTTTGCTGCAATTACAGCTGCCAGTCTTTTAGGGTATGTCTCTACCAGCTTTGTACATCTAGAGACTGAAATCCTTGCCCATTCTTCTTTGCAAAACAGCGCCAGCTCAGTCAGATTAGATGGACAGCGTTTGTGAACAGCAGTTTTCAGATCTTGCCACAGATTCTCGATTGGATTTAGATCTGGACTTTGACTGGGCCATTCTAACACATAGATATGTTTTGTTTTAAACCATTCCATTGTTGCCCTGGCTTTATGTTTAGGGTCGTTGTCCTGCTGGAAGGTGAACCTCCACCCTAGTCTCAAGTCCTTTGCAGACTCCAAGAGGTTTTCTTCCAAGATTGCCCTGTATTTGGCTCCAACCATCTTCCCATCAACTCTGCCACCACCATATTTGACAGTGTGGATGGTGTGTTCAGAGTGATGTGCAGTGTTAGTTTTCCGCCACACATAGCGTTTTGCATTTTGGGCAAAAAGTTCCATTTTGGTTTCATCTGACAAGAGCACCTTCTTCCACGTTTGCTGTGTCCCCCACATGGCTTGTGGCAAACTGCAAACGGGACTGCTTATGCTTTCTGTTAACAATGCCTTTCTTCTTGCCACTCTTCCATAAAGGCCAACTTTGTACAGTGCATGACTAATAGTTGTCCTATGGACAGAGTCTCCCACCTGAGCTGTAGATCTCTGCAGCTCTTCCAGAGTCACCATGGGCCTCTTGACTGCATTTCTGATCAGCGCTCTCCTTGTTCGGCCTGTAAGTTTAGGTGGACGGCCTTGTCTTGGTAGGTTTACAGTTGTGCCATACTCCTTCCATTTCTGAATGATCGCTTGAACAGTGCTCCGTGGGATGTTCAAGGCTTTGGAAATCTTTTTGTAGCCTAAGCCTGCTTTAAATTTCTCAATAACTTTATCCCCGACCTGTCTGGTGTGTTCTTTGGACTTCACAGTGTTGTTGCTCCCAATATTCTCTTAGACAACCTCTGAGGCCCTCACAGAGCAGCTGTATTTGTACTGACATTAGATTACACACAGGCAGTGGCGTACCTAAGGTATTTGACACCCGGTACTGATTATCCACAGACACCCCCCCCCCAAAAAAAAGGAAAGGTAGTAAGCGTGACAGCTAGACAGTGGTAGGATTAGATCGTGAGCTCCTCTGAGGACAGTCAGTGACATGACTATATATCCTGTAAAGTGCTGCAGAAGATGTCAGTGCTATATAAATACATAATAATAATAGGGGAGGACATTAGACTATGACTATCGTAGGATTAGAGTGTGAGCTCCTCTGAGGACAGTCAGTGACATGACTATGTACTCTGTAATGTGCTGCAGGAGATGTCAGTGCTATATAAATACATAATAATAATATGGTAGGACATTACACTATGACTATGGTAGGATTAGATTGTGAGCTCCTCTGAGGACAGTCAGTGACATGACTATGTACTCTGTAATGTGCTGCAGAAGATGTCAGTGCTATATAAATACATAATAATAATATGGTAGGACATTACACTATGACTATGGTAGGATTAGAGTGTGAGCTCCTCTGAGGACAGTCAGTGACATGACTATGTACTATGTAAAGTGATGCAAAAGATATCAGCGCTAAATAAATAATTATATGGCAGGACATTACACTATGACAGGATTAGATTGTGCGTTCCTCTGAGGCAAAGTCAGTGTGGCCATGACACCACTATATAGCAAGATGTGGGTACCAACCCCCCAGTATAGGTATAGTATAGATGTCCCATAAGTAAGGTGTCCCCAGTAAAGGTAGTAAGGTGCAGCCAGTCTAGGTGGTAAGGTGTCCCCAGTATAGTTGGTAAGGATTCTGCAGTATAAGTAGTAAGGTGTCCCCAGTATAGATCATAAGGTGTCCCCAGTATAGGTGGGAAGGAGTTGTCTCCCCCCCAGTATAGGTGGTAAGTGTCGACAGCATGGGTAGTAAGTTGATCCCCAGTATAGGTGGTAAGGTGTCCCCAGTATAGGTAGTAAGGTGTGCTCCCACTACAGATAGGTAGGGTGTCCCCAGGCAGTAGATAGGTGGGTAGGTAGCAGTGTGTGAGCGGTTAGGTAGGTAGATAGCAGTGTGTGGGCGGTTAGGTAGGAAGATAGCAGTGTGTGGGTGGTTAGGTAGGTAGCAGTGTGTGGGTTGTTAGGTAGGTAGGTAGCAGTGTGTGGGTTGTTAGGTAGGTAGGTAGCAGTGTGTGGGTTGTTAGGTAGGTAGGTAGCAGTGTGTGAGCGGTTAGGTAGGTAGATAGCAGTGTGTGAGCGGTTAGGTAGGTAGATAGCAGTGTGTGAGCGGTTAGGTAGGTAGATAGCAGTGTGTGAGCGGATAGGTAGGTAGATAGCAGTGTGTGGGTCGTTAGGTAGGTAGATATCAGTGGGTGGGTGGTTAGGTAGGTAGATAGCAGTGGGTGGGTGGTTAGGTAGGTAGGTAGCAGTGTGTGGGTGGTTAGGTAGGTAGCAGTGTGTGGGTGATTAGGTAGGTAGGTAGCAGTGTGTGGGTGGTTAGGTAGGTAGGTAGCAGTGTGTGGGTGGTTAGGTAGGTAGGTAGCAGTGTGTGGGTGGTTAGGTAGGTAGGTAGCAGTGTGTGGGTGGTTAGGTAGATAGGTAGCAGTGTGTGGGTGGTTAGGTAGGTAGGTAGGGTTTAGCTAAGTAGTAGTGGGTGGGTGGTTAGGTAGGTAGGTAGGGTTTAGCTAAATAGTAGTGTGTGGGTGGTTAGGTAGGTAGGTAGCAGTGTGTGGGTAGGTAGGTAGGTAGGAGTGTGTGGGTGGTTAGGTAGGTAGGTAGCAGTGTGTGGGTGGTTAGGTAGGTAGGTAGCAGTGTGTGGGTTGTTAGGTAGGAAGGTAGCAGTGTGTGAGCGGTTAGGTAGGTAGATAGCAGTGTGTGAGCGGATAGGTAGGTAGATAGCAGTGTGTGGGTCGTTAGGTAGGTAGATAGCAGTGGGTGGGTGGTTAGGTAGGTAGGTAGCAGTGTGTGGGTGGTTAGGTAGGTTGCAGTGTGTGGGTGGTTAGGTAGGTAGGTAGCAGTGTGTGGGTGGTTAGGTAGGTAGGTAGGGTTTAGCTAAGTAGTAGTGGGTGGGTGGTTAGGTAGGTAGGTAGGGTTTAGCTAAATAGTAGTGTGTGGGTGGTTAGGTAGGTAGGTAGCAGTGTGTGGGTAGGTAGGTAGCAGTGTGTGGGTAGGTAGGTAGCAGTGTGTGGGTGGTTAGGTAGGTAGGTAGCAGTGTGTGGGTGGTTAGGTAGGTAGGTAGGGTTTAGCTAAGTAGTAGTGTGTGGGTGGTTAGGTAGGTAGGTAGGTAGGTAGCAGTGTGTGGGTGGTTAGGTGGGTAGGTAGCAGTGTGTGGGTGGTTAGGTAGGTAGGTAGCAATGTGTGGGTGGTTAGGTAGGTAGGTAGCAGTGTGTGGGTGGTTAGGTAGGTAGGTAGGTAGCAGTGTGTGGGTGGTTAGGTAGATAGGTAGCAGTGTGTGGGTGGTTAGGTAGGTAGGTAGGGTTTAGCTAAGTAGTAGTGGGTGGGTGGTTAGGTAGGTAGGGTTTAGCTAAGTAGTAGTGTGTGGGTGGTTAGGTAGGTAGCAGTGTGTGGTTAGGTAGGTAGCATTGTGTGGGTGGTTAGGTAGGTAGGTAGGTAGCAGTGTGTGGGTGGCTAGGTAGGTAGCAGTGTGTGTGTGGTTAGGTAGGTAGGTAGCAGTGTGTGGGTGGGTAGGTAGGTAGCAGTGTGTGGGTGGTTAGGTAGATAGGTAGCAGTGTGTGGGTGGTTAGGTAGGTAGGTAGGGTTTAGCTAAGTAGTAGTGGGTGGGTGGTTAGGTAGGTAGGTAGGTAGGTAGCAGTGTGCGGTTAGGTAGGTAGCAGTGTGTGGGTGGTTAGGTAGGTAGGTAGCAGTGTGTGGGTGGCTAGGTAGGTAGCAGTGTGTGTGTGGTTAGGTAGGTAGGTAGCAGTGTGTGGGTGGGTAGGTAGGTAGGTAGGTAGCAGTGTGTGGGTGGTTAGGTAGATAGGTAGCAGTGTGTGGGTGGTTAGGTAGGGTTTAGCTAAGTAGTAGTGGGTGGGTGGTTAGGTAGGTAGCAGTGTGTGTGGGTAGGTAGGTAGGTAGCAGTGTGCGGTTAGGTAGGTAGCAGTGTGTGGGTGGTTAGGTAGGTAGGTAGCAGAATGTGGGTGGCTAGGTAGGTAGGTAGCAGTGTGTGGTTAGGTAGGTATGGTTTAGCTAAGTAATAGTGGGTGGGTAGTTAGGTAGGCTTTGGGTAGGTATGTAGAAGAGTAGCAGTGGGGTTTTTGGTAGGTAGGTGGGTAGGTAGGTGGGTAGGTAGGTAGGGTTTCTCTCTCTCTCACCTCCCCCTCCCTCCCGTCAGACCTGCAGATCAGCGCGGCGAGCAGGGACAGACCTCCAATCAGCGTGGGACCCGGCTGACAGAGTGGCGCACACAAGCAGCCGCGCAAGTCACTTCATATGCTGGAGATGACGAGTGACGTCACCTCCGCATATGAAGTAGTCGGGGATACTTTGCGCCGCTCTGTCAGCCCGGGTCCCACGCTGATTGGAGGTCTGTCCCTGCTCGCCGCGCTGATCTGCAGGTCTGACGGGAGGGAGGGAAACACAGCGGGGGAAGCCCAGCTCAAGGCCCATGCAGGGGGTGAGACCCCAGGCCACACTGCAAGCACAGCACGGGCGGCTGCACAGGGCTCCAGTGTCACCCCCCAACCTTGAAGACACCCGGGGCGGGCCGCTCCTGCCGCTCGACGCTAGGGACGCCACTGCACACAGGTGCACTCTATTTAGTCATTAGCACTCATCAAGAAATGTCTATAGGCAACTGACTGCACTCAGATCAAAGGGGGCCGAATAATAATGCACACACCACTTTGCAGTTATTTATTTGTAAAAAAAATGTTTGGAATCATGTATGATTTTCGTTCCACTTCTCATGTGTACACCACTTTGTGTTGGTCTTTCATGTGGAATTCCAATAAAATTGATACATGTTTGTGGCAGAAATGTGAAAATGTGGAAAACTTCAAGGAGGCCGAATACTTTTGCAATCCACTGTATCTGCAATGTGATTACACTTTTGTCTGGATTGCCTGAGCCCATAGGCCTCAGGTGACTATTCAAGTATACTGTGTTGTAATACCTTGCTGTGTTTGGTGATTGCTATTTGCCAGGTTGTATGCTGCATCTGCCTGCAGGGTTTTGTAGTATTGTTACTAGGCAGGAGTTTACGCAGATGTTAGGGCTGGGTTATAGGTCAGTCATATGAGCATACAGTCTGACCTATAGCAAGTAGCCAGACAAGTCTGACAATTGGATTTATTCTTGTCTGTTTATTTTTCTTTCTCCTTGTTTGACTACTCTTCCCTACCACATGATTACTATGTGTCTGCCTGTTCTACATTCTCCCGGCTACTTTTGCCTATTGTAATCTTGCTGGTATCACTGCTGATGATATTTTGTAGTTTTGAAATTTTCTCAGTTTAAAAAAAAGAAAATTCACATCATTATGAAAATCAACTTGGAGAAAAGGTCCAGTCGCAGCCTATTCTTATAGCTCACCAGTGCTGGATTTACCATAAGGCACTGTAGGCACGTGCCTACAGGCACCTAATGATGGAAAGAGGCACTCCCCTCCCCTAGTGCCTCTATCCCTCCTTCCTTGTGCAGAGTCCCGAGCAAAGCGTAAATGAGAGGTTACTTACCCAGCTCTTGGCATTCCACTGACGAGATCTCACTTCAGTCTGGGGCACCATTAGCTACTTAATTCTGAGGGTACCTCTGACTACCTAATACTAAGGGACACTTGTAGATATTTAGGTGTGCTTTATTAGTTGTGCAACCCCTGACAAGCTCTTTTATAAGGGCTGCCCTTTCCTCCCAGAGGTTGCAAGAATATTCAGTGGCTACCTGGTGTTGCTGAGTTCTGATTCTCCCCATATTCTATTGATTGATATCATTTTCAAGATGCATAAATTTGCATACAAATTTACGTAGGTAGAAAAAAACAAAGTCTTGTAAAAGTAATACCTTTTAATGGCTAACTGATAAAATTTCTGAGTACAAATGTATGAAAATGTTCAAGACATTAACAGAAGGTTTAAATTGTGGAATGGGATTCATGACTCCTTATGTAACATGATTGACTTGGCTTCACTATCTTCAGAAACCTGCTAGATTTCATGTTTGCTTGCATAAGCTTACTGGCTCCAGCCTACTGATCACCTGACATCTAACTGCTAAACAGCAACCAGCACAACTGCCATCTTCATGTTTGCTGTGTCCCTGCATCAGTGTTTTACTACAGCTTAGTGATGCTCAAATACCCCTTTTCAAAATTCGAGTTAGGTCGAATTCGAATAGTAAATTATTCGAGGTCAGTCGAATATTCGAGTCGAATAATTTTTACTATTCGATTCGACCTCGGACTTCGAGCTCACTATTCGAGTCGGTATTCGAGCTCACTATTCGAGCTGACTATTCGAATTGGCCTTAAATAGCTTCCAACACTTGTTTTGAGGGTGAATGATGCAAGAAACATCTTTTTTTCCAAGTAACAACAGCAAGTGATTATGTGGGGATGTTCCTTTAAAAAAAAATGTGGAAAGAGAAGTTGTGTCCTTAATTTTGTTCAGTAGTGTTACTGTATATACTTGTTCTTCTTCTTCTTTATCTTTCTTCTTCTTTTTCTAGATCTTCTTCTTCTATATCTTCTTCTTCTTCTTCTATATTGTCTTCTTCTTCTTCTTCTTCTTCTTCTTCATCATCTTCTTCTTCTTCTTCATCATCTTCTTCTTCTTCTTCTTCATCATCTTCTTCTTCTTCTTCTTCTTCATCATCTTCTTCTTCATCTTCATCTTCTTCATCTTCTTCTTCTTCTTCATCTTCATCTTCTTCATCTTCTTCTTCTTCATCTTCTTCTTCTTCTTCATCATCTTCTTCTTCTTCTTCTTCATCTTCTTCATCTTCTTCTTCTTCTTCATCATCTTCTTCATCTTCTTCTTCTTCTTCTTCTTCATCTTCTTCTTCTTCTTCTTCTTCATCTTCTTCTTCTTCATCTTCTTCTTCTTCATCTTCTTCTTCTTTTTCATCTTCTTCTTCATCATCTTCTTCATCTTCTTCTTCATCTTCTTCTTCATCTTCATCTTCTCCTTCTTTTTCAATATCGTCTTCTTCTTCTTCACGTATTTCTCTTTTCAATTTTTTTTTAAAGAAATGCAGCTATTTTTGAGCGTAACAAATAGCTGGTGGGCGCACGCATGTTGGAAGCGCCATTGTATGTGCTCCCTGGCAGTGGAAACACAAAGACAGCAGGAGGTAAATTCAGCAGCAGGAGGAGGAGGATGAGTGTGTGGCAGCAGGCAGTCAATGAGGCAGGCAGCTCGCCGTGACATAATAGCCCTGGTACCTAGCGGTGATACCAGGGCTGTAAATAAACACAACAGGAGGTCCCAGACAGCGGTCGTGCAGCCCACATTGTGTCCAATACACAACTGGGACAACACAGTTTTCAACCCGGGCACCTCAGAAAAATTAAACCTTTTTTTTTTTTTTAATGGTTTGTTTGGTTTTGGTTTTGCAACCAATATAGCTATTGTTTGACGTAATAGCTGGTGGCAGAGTGGCAGCAGAAGGTAATTCTGTGTACCCTGGCAGTGGGAAACACAGACAGACAGCAACAGCAGCAGGAGGAATGGAGGAGTAATGTGAGCAGCTATTGTTTGACGTAATAGCTGGTGGCAGAGTGGCAGCAGAAGGTAAATCATCTGTGTAGTGTACCCTGGCAGTGGGAAACACAGACAGACAGCAGCAGCAGCAGCAGGAGGAGGTATGGAGGAGTAGTGTGAGTGTGGCAGCAGGTAGGCAGCGTGACATAATAGCCCTGGTACCTAGCGGTGATACCAGGGCTGTAAATAAACACAACAGGAGGTCCCAGACAGCGGTCGTGCAGCCCACATTGTGTCCAATACACAACTGGGACAACACAGTTTTCAACCCGGGCACCTCAGAAAAATTAAACCTTTTTTTTTTTTTTAATGGTTTGTTTGGTTTTGGTTTTGCAACCAATATAGCTATTGTTTGACGTAATAGCTGGTGGCAGAGTGGCAGCAGAAGAAGGTAATTCTGTGTACCCTGGCAGTGGGAAACACAGACAGACAGCAACAGCAGCAGGAGGAATGGAGGAGTAATGTGAGCAGCTATTGTTTGACGTAATAGCTGGTGGCAGAGTGGCAGCAGAAGGTAAATCATCTGTGTAGTGTACCCTGGCAGTGGGAAACACAGACAGACAGCAGCAGCAGCAGCAGGAGGAGGTATGGAGGAGTAGTGTGAGTGTGGCAGCAGGTAGGCAGCGTGACATAATAGCCCTGGTACCTAGCGGTGATACCAGGGCTGTAAATAAACACAACAGGAGGTCCCAGACAGCGGTCGTGCAGCCCACATTGTGTCCAATACACAACTGGGACAACACAGTTTTCAACCCGGGCACCTCAGAAAAATTAAACCTTTTTTTTTTTTAATGGTTTGTTTGGTTTTGGTTTTGCAACCAATATAGCTATTGTTTGACGTAATAGCTGGTGGCAGAGTGGCAGCAGAAGAAGGTAATTCTGTGTACCCTGGCAGTGGGAAACACAGACAGACAGCAGCAGCAGGAGGAGGAATGGAGGAGTAGGCGAGCAGCTATTGTTTGACGTAATAGCTGGTGGCAGAGTGGCAGCAGAAGGTAAATCATCTGTGTACCCTGGCAGTGGGAAACACAGACAGACAGCAGCAGCAGCAGCAGCAGCAGCAGCAGCAGGAGGAGGTATGGAGGAGCAGTGTGAGTGTGGCAGCAGGTAGGCAGCGTGACATAATAGCCCTGGTACCTAGCGGTGATACCAGGGCTGTAAATAAACACAACAGGAGGTCCCAGACAGCGGTCGTGCAGCCCACATTGTGTCCAATACACAACTGGGACAACACAGTTTTCAACCCGGGCACCTCAGAAAAATTAAACCTTTTTTTTTTTAATGGTTTGTTTGGTTTTGGTTTTGCAACCAATATAGCTATTGTTTGACGTAATAGCTGGTGGCAGAGTGGCAGCAGAAGAAGGTAATTCTGTGTACCCTGGCAGTGGGAAACACAGACAGACAGCAGCAGCAGGAGGAGGAATGGAGGAGTAGGCGAGCAGCTATTGTTTGACGTAATAGCTGGTGGCAGAGTGGCAGCAGAAGAAGGTAAATCATCTGTGTACCCTGGCAGTGGGAAACACAGACAGACAGCAGCAGCAGCAGCAGCAGGAGGAGGAGGTATGGAGGAGCAGTGTGAGTGTGGCAGCAGGTAGGCAGCGTGACATAATAGCCCTGGTACCTAGCGGTGATACCAGGGCTGTAAATAAACACAACAGGAGGTCCCAGTCAGCGGTCGTGCAGCCCACATTGTGTCCAATACACAACTGGGACAACACAGTTTTCAACCCGGGCACCTCAGAAAAATTAAACCTTTTTTTTTTTTAATGGTTTGTTTGGTTTTGGTTTTGCAACCAATATAGCTATTGTTTGACGTAATAGCTGGTGGCAGAGTGGCAGCAGAAGAAGGTAATTCTGTGTACCCTGGCAGTGGGAAACACAGACAGACAGCAGAAGGGCAGTACACAGCAGCCCACTGTAGGTGTAAAATGTGTGGCTGCAGGCGACGTAATAGTCAAAGTGAACCAGGCTGGCTTAGTGAGCAGGAGCCAGGAGGTGGTAAAGGGTGGTAAGGCACATTAACGATGCTTCCGGCAGCCAGTTCATGTCCCCCTCTCGCCAACAACAGGGGCCAGGAACTCGCCTTCCACCCACGCCTGGTTCATCTTGAGAAACGTCAGTCTGTCCACAGACTTGTGAGACAGACGTGAGCGTTTCTCGGTGACCACGCCACCAGCTGCACTGAAGCAGCGCTCGGACAGCACGCTGGAAGGGGGGCAGGACAGCACTTCCAGGGCGTACTGCGCCAGCTCGCTCCAGATCTCCATGCGCTTGACCCAATACTCCATGGGATCAACAGGGGCATCGCTGTCAAGCCCGCTGTACGACCCCATGTAGTCAGCCACCATGCGGGTCAGGCGCTGGCTGTGACCGGAGGAGGATGCTGCTGCATGCATCTCCTCTCTAGTCACTGCTGCCGGAGCCTCTACAGTCCTGTAGAGCTCGTGGCTGAGAGACAGCAGGTCTGTGGGGCGCTTGCTGCTGCTGGATGCAGGCACCTGCTGCTGCCTCTGTGCTGGCTGCTGGACAGTGGGGGTGGAAGGCTGGGGGAAGGCTTCCTCCAAGCGCTCAACAAGCTCCTTATTTGTTGCGCTGGGTCTCCTCCTGCAGGCGGCAGGAACTGGCTCAACTTCCCCTTGAGGCGTGGGTCCAACATCATGCTGATCCAGATGTCCTCCCTCTGCTTCATCTGGATCACCCTGGGGTCCCTGCGCAGGCACGTCAGCATGTGCGCTGCCATTGGGAAGAGGCGGGCCACGTCTGCTGGCACATCGACGTCAGTGCTGTCCTCATTCTCCTCCTCTGCCGCCTCATCCTCTCTCCACCCCCGCACCAACTCAGCTGCGCTGTGCTGATCCCCCTCATCAGCAGCCAGGTCAGGGACCTCCACCAAGTCCTCCTCCTCCTCCCCCTCAGAGGTGGACTGCGCAGCTGGTTGCCGCTCCTGCTGGTCCAAGGCTGCCGCTCCCTGTTCCAGCAAAGCATCGAGGGCCCTGTTCAGCAGAGAAACCAGGGGCACCCACTCGCAGACCATAGCATGGTCCCTGCTCACCATGTTTGTGGCCTGCAGGAAGGGAGCCAGCACAAAGCACACCTGCTGCATGTGCCTCCAGTCATCATCAGGGACGATGGACGGGATGTTGCTGGTCTTGTCCCTTCTCTGAGCGGCGGAAACAGTGGCCAGGGCAAGGTACTGGTTGACAGCGTGCTTCTGTTCAACCAGACGCTCCAACATCGCCAGGGTGGAGTTCCAGCGAGTCGGAACGTCAAGGATCAGCCGATGGCGTGGCAGATCCAGCTCCTTTTGCACGTCTTCCAGGCTCGCACAGGCTGCAGCCGAGCGCCGGAAGTGACGCACAACATTCCTTGCCGTTTCCAGCAGTTCGCCCATCCCCTGGTAGGTGCGCAGGAACTTCTGCACCACCAGGTTCAGCACGTGGGCAAGACAGGGGATGTGGGTCAGGTTTCCCCTGTCTATTGCGGCAACCAGATTGGCCCCATTGTCGGCCACCACCTCTCCGACTCTGAGGCCTCTGGGGGTCAGCCAAATCCTCTCCTGCTCCTGGAGTTTGGCCAACACATGGGTTGCCGTCAGCTTGGTCTTCCCAAGGCTGACCAAGTGCAGCAGCGCTTGGCAGTGGCGGGCCTTCACGCTGCTGCTGAGGCGGGGGGTTTGGCCAGGTGTGCCGGAGGATGGCAGAGGATCGGAGGAACCTGCTGCAGTTCCCCTGACCCTGCGGGGTGGCACCACCCACTGTGTTGCTGCTGCTGCTGTGCCCGCTGCTGCTCTCCCATCCTCACCCCCTTCCACCAAGCTGACCCAGTGGACAGTGAAGGACAGGTAGCGGCCTGTCCCGAAGCGGCTGCTCCAGGAGTCCATGGTGACGTGGACCCTTTCACCAACCGCGTGCTCCAGCCCTCGCTCCACATTGGCCATCACAAAGCGGTGCAGTGCAGGAATGGCCTTGCGGGCAAAGAAGTGTCTGCTGGGGAGCTGCCAGTCTGGGGCTGCGCAAGCAAGCAGCGCACGAATGTCGCTCCCCTCCTGCACGAGCGTGTACGGCAGGAGTTGGGAGCACATGGCCCGTGCCAGCAAGCCGTTCAGCTGCCGCACGCGACGGCTGCTGGGAGGCAGAGCCCTAACCACCCCCTGGAAGGACTCGCTCAAAAGGCTCTGGCGTGGCCTTTTGCTGACACGGGAATCAGCAGACACAGCAGAGGAGGCCACTGAGGACTGGCTGCCAGAACAGGCCTCAGTGTCGGCGGCAGGAGTTGCAGAGGGGGGAGGAGCAGTGCGTTTCCGCACTCCTGCTGGTGCTGCTGGAGGAGCAGGAGGGCGGGTGGCTGCTGTTGCTGCTGCTGCTGCTGAAGGCTGTGCAGTGATGGGTGTGGTGCCACTGCCAGCACCAGATGCCTTCAGCCTCTGGAACTCCTCATGCTGGTGGAAATGTTTAGCCGCAAGGTGGTTGATGAGCGAGCTGGTGCAGAACTTTAAGGGGTCTGCACCTCTGCTCAACTTCCGCTGACAGTGGTTGCAAGTGGCGTACTTGCTGTACACAGTGGGCATGGTGAAATATCGCCAGATTGGTGACTTAAACATCCCCCTACGGCATGGAAGCGCTGCTGCCTGTCTCCCTGTGGTGGTTGGGGGGGGGGGCTTGGGGGGCTTGGGTGCGGCTGGTGGTGGTACTGGCAGATGCTGCTGCTGCTGCTGCTGAGCCTGAGACACCAGCAGGCTGTGGGACCTGCCTACTGCTGCTGCCAATGCTTGCAATGATGCGCCTCCTTGCAAGGCCCACAAGAGCATCCTCCTCCTCCTCCTCAGAGCTGCTGAGGACGACATCCCCTGGAGGTGGTGGCACCCAGTCTCTGTCTGTCACCGGGTCATCATCATCCTCCCCCTCCTGAAACATGTCCTGCTGGGATGAGGACCCCCCAAACTCCTCTCCTGATGCATGGATGGGCTGCTTGACTGTCGCCACAGTCTTGCTGTCCAATCCCTCATCCCCCAAAGTGCCCATCAGCATCTCCTCCTCAAAATCGCCAACAACAGCAGACAATTGACTCATGATGCCTGGGGTCAAAAGACTGCTGAATGACAGGTCGCCAACTGACGGTGAACTGGCCTCCTCCCCAGGCCCTGCTGGGCGGCTGCTGCGAACAGGGGTGGTGGTGGTGGTGGTGGTGGTGGTGAGGGTGGAGGCCTCGGATGCAGAGCTGATGGCGGGCTGCTCATCCTCCGTCATGAGTTGCACCACAGTGTCTGCATCCTTTTCCTCAATGGGACGTTTCCGACCCGGCTGGAGGAAAATGGGAGCAGGTGCTACACGCTGCTGCTGCTGTGTCTCTGCAGCGTGAGTTGCAGATGCTCCTGCTGGGCGGCGCCAAAGGCGTCCACGGCCAGTGGCTATGGGAGGAATGTTAGCCACTGACGCTGCTGCTGCTGCGGAACTGTGCATGGTGGCGCGCCCGCGGCCGCGGCTTGCCACAATGCTGCTCCCTCTCCTCCTGATTCCCTTGCTGCCCTTGCCCTTGCCCAAACCGCGCTGGCTGCCACTTCCAGACATCTTCAATGTTTTGGGCGTATAGACAAAAGTTTTTTAAAAGGGCGGGTGAAAAGTGGGGTACTTTAATGAGGTGAGTTGGTTGGTTGGTGAGGTGACTGAGTGAGTGTCCCCTAGTACAGTAAGTAAGTAGTAACAGTCAGGAAGTACAACTAGCAGTTACAATAATCAGTAGTAATCACAAGTAAATTTAGTGTGTGTACACTCAGACAGTGAGTGCACGCACGCAGGAGCTAGTAGCCTATGAACACAGTGACTGAGTGTCCTAGACTCCTAGTACAGTAAGAGTAAGTAGTAACAGTAAGTAGAACTAACTAATTACAATAATCAATCAGCGATCAGAAGGAAATGGAGTGTGGGTGTGTGTACACTCAGACAGTGAGTGCACGCACGCAGGAGCTAGTAGCCTATGAACACAGTGACTGAGTGTCCTAGACTCCTAGTACAGTAAGAGTAAGTAGTAACACTAAGTAGAACTAACTAATTACAATAATCAATCAGCGATCAGAAGGAAATGGAGTGTGGGTGTGTGTACACTCAGACAGTGAGTGCACGCACGCAGGAGCTAGTAGCCTATGAACACAGTGACTGAGTGTCCTAGACTCCTAGTACAGTAAGAGTAAGTAGTAACAGTAAGTAGAACTAACTAATTACAATAATCAATCAGCGATCAGAAGGAAATGGAGTGTGGGTGTGTGTACACTCAGACAGTGAGTGCACGCACGCAGGAGCTAGTAGCCTATGAACACAGTGACTGAGTGTCCTAGACTCCTAGTACAGTAAGAGTAAGTAGTAACAGTAAGTACAACTAACTAATTACGATAATCAATCAGCGATCAGAAGGAAATGGAGTGTGGGTGTGTGTACACTCAGACAGTGAGTGCACGCACGCAGGAGCTAGTAGCCTATGAACACAGTGACTGAGTGTCCTAGACTCCTAGTACAGTAAGAGTAAGTAGTAACACTAAGTAGAACTAACTAATTACAATAATCAATCAGCGATCAGAAGGAAATGGAGTGTGGGTGTGTGTACACTCAGACAGTGAGTGCACGCACGCAGGAGCTAGTAGCCTATGAACACAGTGACTGAGTGTCCTAGACTCCTAGTACAGTAAGAGTAAGTAGTAACACTAAGTAGAACTAACTAATTACAATAATCAATCAGCGATCAGAAGGAAATGGAGTGTGGGTGTGTGTACACTCAGACAGTGAGTGCACGCACGCAGGAGCTAGTAGCCTATGAACACAGTGACTGAGTGTCCTAGACTCCTAGTACAGTAAGAGTAAGTAGTAACACTAAGTAGAACTAACTAATTACAATAATCAATCAGCGATCAGAAGGAAATGGAGTGTGGGTGTGTGTACACTCAGACAGTGAGTGCACGCACGCAGGAGCTAGTAGCCTATGAACACAGTGACTGAGTGTCCTAGACTCCTAGTACAGTAAGAGTAAGTAGTAACAGTAAGTAGAACTAACTAATTACGATAATCAATCAGCGATCAGAAGGAAATAGAGTGTGGGTGGTGTGTGTACACTCAGACAGTGAGTGCACGCACGCAGGAGCTAGTAGCCTATGGACAGTGACTGAGTGTCCTAGACTCCTAGTACAGTAAGAGTAAGTAGTAACAGTAAGTACAACTAACTAATTACGATAATCAATCAGCGATCAGAAGGAAATGGAGTGTGGGTGTGTGTACACTCAGACAGTGAGTGCACGCACGCAGGAGCTAGTAGCCTATGAACACAGTGACTGAGTGTCCTAGACTCCTAGTACAGTAAGAGTAAGTAGTAACACTAAGTAGAACTAACTAATTACAATAATCAATCAGCGATCAGAAGGAAATGGAGTGTGGGTGTGTGTACACTCAGACAGTGAGTGCACGCACGCAGGAGCTAGTAGCCTATATGAACAGTGACAGTGAGTGTCCCTACGGGTACAGTAAGAGTAAGTAGTAAGTAAGTACAACTAACTAACAATAATCTATCAGTAATCAGAAGGAAATAGAGTGTGTGTACACACAGACAGTGAGTGAGTGAGTGCACACACGCAGGAGCTAGCTAGTAGCCTATAAACAGTGACAGTCAGTGAGTGTCCTACTCCTAGTACAGTATAACTACAATACTATTAGTAAAGGACAGCAGAAATACTGGTATAGATGAGAGAAATAAACAGAGGACAGCTGCCCACAGAGGCAAGGCCCCCCTGAGGCCTAAACCTGTAAGCTTGCAGCAGCTGCCTGTCTCTAATGTAACACACAAGCTACTAACTAAAATACAATGTCTAAATAACTAACAACAATATAGGTGTGTATAGGAGGTGTATGTGAGCAAAAACGCTAGGTAAATGACCACAATAGAGCTCTTGCTAAGCCAAAGCACAAAGGAGCAACTCTCTCTCTGTACAAGTCTCAGGCAAGCACGGAGAAACGTAACATGGCGGCCGCTATTTATAGGGTAGGGGCTGGCCAGGGTCCCCCTCTGTGATTGGCTGCCGTCAGAGGGCCTGGGAGCCCTCTGATTGGCTCTAAGGACATCAATCTGGGCTATGACGCTATTCGAGCTCGGTACCGAGCTCGAATAGCGCCGGGTTGCTCGAATAGCTCGAATAGTGAATGGGCTATTCGAGTGTACTCGGATAGCCCATTCGAATAGCTCCAGCTATTCGGAGCTCGAATACCGAGCTCGAATAGCTGAAAAAGAGCTCGAATATTCGAGCTACTCGAATATTCGAGCTCTGCTGAGCACCACTGCTACAGCTAACGTCTAGAAATATGCCTGAAGAAGGGGACTAGATCCCAGAAAGCTTGCATTATTTAACTTTATCAGTTAGCCATTAAAAGGTATTACTTTTACAAGACTTTGTTTTTTTCTACCTACATATATTGTTTGGCTAACACGGTACAGAAACATTTTTACTACATACAAATTTACATAATTCTCCATGAACTCGGAAATATTTGCGTCTCATTGATCATGACTACTTATTGACCTGATATTAGCATTCTTGACTTTTCTCTTGCTTGCTGACTTGTCTTGTTGTATATCTGTAAGTATTGTTTTTTTTCCAGTTTGTTAGTCAGGATTGTGGCATTTATAGAACTTTGCTTTTACAGTGTTATTTGGCTATTTGATGTTCCATTTATGTTTGCTGTGCTTTTACCTGCAAAGATGCACTTTCAACAACAAATCATTCTTTTCATAATGTCTGATGTCTTGCCTTCTGCAGTCATTTCAGCAGTTATTTTCTAGTTGCCTGTGCAGCCCTCTAACCAGGAGCCTTTTGCTAATACTTTTTTTCTGTACCAAACAAAGCTTTATTAAATAAATATTAATTAATACAAAAAGTCCAATATGTCTCATATTTAAGCCCAGCGGGAGTAAAAAGCATCAACATAATAATAATAATAATAATAGAAAACATCATTGTAAGAGACATTTAGAGACAATCTCACACGCTGGTATGTAACCATCACAGTGGCAATATACCAGTAATTGAGATTCAATAAGCAACTAAAGATAACATTTCACATCTTCATGAAAATCAACTTTGAAAAAGGTTAATTCGCAGCCTATTCTTATGACTCACTCCTACCTTACAGTGCGGAAGTAGGTCACAATTTAGTAGTGACATACCTGTTGTATTATATCTATATCCATTATCTAACCATAGTGCTTATTATTTCCTACTGACACCATCTGTGGGTGGTGTCTGAAGCTTGGATAGTTGTGATTGTGTATTGCTTGCACCCGCAGGTGTGCTTTATTAGTTGTGCAGCACCTGACAAGCTCTTTTATAAGGGCTGCCATTTCCTCCCAGAGGTTGCAACAATATTCAGTGGCTACCTGGTGTTGCTGAGTTCTGATCTCCCCATATTCTCACCCTGTTCCTGTCAATGTCCTGCTGTATTGATTACCATAATTGAAAGGGATGATCAATGAGATGCAAATATTTCCAAGTTCATGCAGGGTTATAAATTTGTATGCAAATATATACAGCTTGAAAATGGACCAATCAAGTCCCACCAAGGTTTAATTTGATTGAACTATTTTCAAGCTGCATAAACTTACATACAAATTTACTGTATTTTGGACCATAAGACGCACCTTTTCTCCCGCAAAAGTGGGGAGAAAAAGTCCCTGCATCTTATGGTCTGAAGGTAGCAAAAAAAGTAGTACACATATTGCAAAAACCATTTCTCATTATTGTGCTGTGGGTCTCTCTGTGCATGCTGCATGTCAATCCCCTCACCTCCTCCTCCTCCTCCTCGCTTTGCCGCCAACCTCATTCGGTGCCTTCACTGCAGCCATGCAACTTTAAATATGGCGGCCACTCAGCCCGGATCCACGCCGCCAATCATCCGTGTCCACCCTCCATGCCTCCACCAATAATCCGCCTCCATGCCACTGTCAATGTTCCTCCGTCGTGTCCGCTCTCAATGCTTCTGTCACTCATCCGCTGCATTCGTGCCTAATTTGATGCGGCCACCCTCCATGCAGTGAACATTCACTGGCAAATCGAGATGTCAGCTCGCTCTACATGCAACCACCAATGAACCTCCTTTATGCCTACTCTCCATGGCTCTGTCGCTCATCTGCCACCTTCGTGCCTGGTTTGATGTGGCCACCCTCCATGCAGTGAATTTTCGGCGGCCAATCGGAATGTCCACATGTCCACTGATACAGGGACCTTGTTCTCGTCAACAAAACTCTGCCCACTGCTGGATGTCCTGCTTGATAGCTGGGCAAATGTACCTCGGATCTTTGCCTACTACTCCGCCCTCCGCTGGATGCTGCTTCATGGTTTGATGATCTCTGCCTAGCACTTCGCCCTGCATGATTGATGGGCAGAACACCGCCCACCCCAACGTCACACAGTACCTCTGTTAGTGTGCAGCAGCAGCTGCTTGTCACTGAGGTATGGTATGAGCTGCTGACATTGTTGTGATGATACTTATTGTAAAATTATATTAACAGTTACTGTAAATTGTATACAGTAAGCTTCACAAACATTCCATATGGCATACTGTATACCATAATCACTGCTACTCAAAGCCATAAAATATTTTAGAACTGCTCTATTATACCATATACTTGCCCTTAAACCATGCAGAAACGTTATGCCATTCAGCAATAACTTGTACTGTCGTGCAGTGTAAAACGCTCTCCAGCCTCTTCTCTCCCAAGGCTAAAAGCTGTCAGCAAAGTTCAGTGTTGCATACATGGCATGGATAACCATAAATCATGCAGAGATGCTTTCTCTGCATAATGGGTATCTGCGCGTCATTTGCAACACTGAACTTTGCTGACAACTTTTAGCCTTGGCAGAGAAGAGGCTGGTGAGTGTTTTAGACTGCATGATAGTATGGTATGTGTTGTTCCGTAGATTGCTGGATAGCAGGGAGTCTCTGCATGATTTATGGGACCTATTTTTGAGACACTGTCCTATGAGAGCACCTGATGGAATATTGGGGGATAATAAGAGCACCTGATGGGATTTGTTTTTTTTCTTTTTGGTGGGGGGAGGGGAGTTATGAGAGCACCTGATGGGATGGCGGGGGGGGGGAGCTATAAGAGCACCTGATGGAATATTGGGTGATATGAGAGCACCTGAAGTAATATGGGATATGAGAGCACCTGATGGAATAAGGGGTGATATGAGACATTGGCTCCAATTCATCAAGCATTACCGCATTCGGTAATGCTGAAAACAGCTGACTTTACCGAGCACTTAGGAAAATGTCAATTCATCAAAGCTGTTACCGCATGAAAAGCTGAAATTACCGAGCAGTGAGATAAATTACCGACTTGGGCTGTAAATATGTCAACACCTGTCAGTAAATGTCAATTCATCAATGTTACAGTATTCGGTAACACATTCAGTGATTACCTTTAGCTCTCCTCTGTCGGTAAATAGCTTCGAATGCCATCTGTGTGGATGTCCCCATGATTGACAGGAGCAGGGAGCAAATTGAAAGAGCCCCTGTCTCCTGCAAGTGCCACTGATAGGTTGCGCACGCTTCTCGGGTGGAAGGAGCTTTTAGACCACCCAGGCAGTAAGCAGAGAGAAAATGACAAAAGATGTTTCCCTGGCTGGCACCCTTCGGTACTGTAACCCTTTGAGTGCCTGATTGAACATGCAGAGATGCTAGTGGGAGCTGCTGGGGAAAATCACCTAAGCAGGGCATGTGTAATGTTTCTTGGCAGTTCATCTAAGCTGTTAAATAGTAAATAGCATGTTAAGACTAATCGGGCAGATTAAAAATCACCCTGGTGTTGTATTAAATGCGCCAGGGTGGCTGCTGCGCAGTATTTTTTGATTTTTTTTTTTAAATCATGTAGCTAGTCTAACGCTAGCTACATGATTCCCCCCTCCGTGCGCTATCCCTCCCACCCCTCCGATCGCCGCCTGCACGTATGCCCTAAGGAAATCCTGTTCTGAACGGTATTTCCTTTAGGGCTTCCAAAAAATGGGCGTGGCCATGAGGTGAATGGGCGTGGCCATGGGTGGGGCCAAATGTACATGAACTTAGCAGCGGTGTAAGCTACAGATAACGGGCCTGCCCATCGAAATATTGGGTGGAGCCCCCTGTCCTTTATTTGGATAATTTACAATCAGTATAGGCATAGATCAAAGATGTATACGCACATACAATTTTGATTGGTCAATCACTGACCCCCAATTTTACCACCCCCGTGCAGTAAGTGGGCCAACAGACAATGAATTTTATGAACAGAGCTAAAATTGGCTAATCAAAATTGTATGTGTGTACCAGGCTTTACAGCTAATACTGTACATACTGAATGTAGCAGGGATCAGCATACAATATAGCTGGTTTACAATCAGTAAAGGCACAGAGTAACACCTTACACTGTACACACTGGAGGTAAATCAGCACACAGTGCAGGTACTAGAGAACAGCGTATACTGTACATACTGTAGGCAGCAGAATTCAGCACACTGCAGCTAGCTTGCCAAAAATATGAGGATCACGTTGTGCGGCGTGCTTATCGCGCCGCACCGAACAATGGGTGGGCCATGGACCAGAATATAGGTGTGGTAACGGGTGGAGAAAAACTTACATAAACCTAGCAATGGTGAGACATTAGATTATGACAGTGGTGGCAAACCTTTTGGAGGCCGAGTGCCCAAACTGCAACCCAGAAGTCACTTATCTATCGCAAAGTGGCAACAGCAATTTAAACTAAATACTGTACAAACGTTTTAACTCATACATGAACATTATGGAAAATCCAAGTTGAAAATAAACTGTGAAGATAAACAATTTCATCCATCCTACTCCTGAAAAATGTATTCAATTTTTTAGAACCTCCCAGTTTTATTTTCTGTTTTAAAAAGCTAAAAAAGTAGGTTTAATGCTATTGTCTCATATGATAAGGATTCAGCTTTTCCCATAGTCTCGCAGTTAGCAATCATGTGACCCCCAACAAGACAAATTCAGCAATCATGAGGCCCCCAACAAGACAAATTCAGCAATCATGAGGCCTCCAACAAATCATGAGGCCCCCAACAAGACAAATTCAGCAATCATGAGGCCCCCAACAAGACAAAATTAGCAATCTTGAGGCCCCCAACAAATCATAAGGCTCCCAACAAGACGAATTCAGCAGTCATGAGGCACATAAATAGACAGCATTTCACATAAATAGGCAGAATGCCCCCTTAATATGGTAGCCCCCCAGGTTAGGTAGTGAGTGACAGGGACCCCTAGGTTAGCTAGTGAGTGACAGGCGCCTCCAGTTAGGTAGTGAGTGACAGGGACCCCGATAGTGAGTGACAGGGAGCCCCTTTAGGTAGTGAGTGAGTGCCAGGGAGCCCCTTTAGGTAGTGAGTGAGTGCCAGGGAGCCCCTTTAGGTAGTGAGTGAGTGCCAAGGAGCCCCTTCAGGCAGTGAGTGAGTGCCAGGGAGCCCCTTTAGGCAGTGAGTGAGTGCCAGGGAGCCCCTTCAGGGTGTGAGTGAGTGCCAGGGAGCCCCTTTAGGCAGTGAGTGAGTGACAGGGAGCCCCTTTAGGCAGTGAGTGAGTGACAGGGAGCCCCTTTAGGCAGTGAGTGAGTGACAGGGAGCCCCTTTAGGCAGTGAGTGAGTGACAGGGAGCCCCTTTAGGCAGTGAGTGAGTGCCAGGGAGCCCCTTTAGGCAGTGAGTGAGTGCCAGGGAGCCCCTTTAGGCAGTGAGTGAGTGCCAGGGAGCCCCTTTAGGCAGTGAGTGAGTGCCAGGGAGCCCCTTTAGGCAGTGAGTGCCAGGGAGCCCCTTTAGGCAGTGAGTGCCAGGAAACCCCTTTAGGCAGTGAGTGAGTGCCAGGGAGCCCCTTTAGGGAGTGAGTGACAGGGAGCCCCTTTAGGGAGTGAGTTAGTGACAGGGAGCCCCTTTAGGGAGTGGGTGAGTGACAGGGAGCCCCTTTAGGCAGTGAGTGAGTGACAGGGAGCCCCTTTAGGCAGTGAGTGAGTGCCAGGGAGCCCCTTTAGGTAGTGAGTGAGTGACAGGGAGCCCCTTTAGGCAGTGAGTGAGTGCCAGGGAGCCCTTTTAGGCAGTGTGTGAGTGCCAGGGAGCCCCTTTAGGCAGTGTGTGAGTGCCAGGGAGCCCCTTTAGGGAGTGAGTGACAGGGAGCCCCTTTAGGGAGTGAGTGACAGGGAGCCCCTTTAGGGAGTGAGTGAGTGACAGGGAGCCCCTTTAGGGAGTGAGTGAGTGACAGGGAGCCCCTTTAGGGAGTGAGTGCGTGACAGGGAGCCCCTTTAGGGAGTGAGTGAGTGACAGGGAGCCCCTTTAGGGAGTGAGTGAGTGACAGGGAGCCCCTTTAGGGAGTGAGTGAGTGACAGGGAGGCCCTTTAGGTAGTGAGTGAGTGACAGTGAGGCCCTTTAGGCAGTGAGTGAGTGCCAGGGAGCCCCTTTAGGCAGTGAGTGAGTGCCAGGGAGCCCCTTTAGGTAGTGAGTAAGTGACAGGGAGCCCCTTTAGGCAGTGAGTGAGTGCCAGGGAGCCCCTTTAGGGAGTGAGTGAGTGCCAGGGAGCCCCTTTAGGCAGTGAGTGAGTGCCAGGGAGGCCCTTTAGGGAGTAAGTGACAGGGAGCCCCTTTAGGGAGTGAGTGACAGGGAGCCCCTTTAGGGAGTGAGTGACAGGGAGACCCTTTAGGGAGTGAGTGAGTGACAGGGAGCCCCTTTAGGCAGTGAGTGAGTGACAGGGAACCCCTTTAGGGAGTGAGTGAGTGACAGGGAGCCCCTTTAGGGAGTGAGTGAGTGACAGGGAGCCCCTTTAGGGAGTGAGTGAGTGACAGGGAGCCCATTTAGGGAGTGAGTGAGTGACAGGGAGGCCCTTTAGGGAGTGAGTGAGTGACAGTGAGGCCCTTTAGGCAGTGAGTGAGTGACAGGGAGGCCCTTTAGGGAGTGAGTGACAGTGAGGCCCTTTAGGCAGTGAGTGAGTGCCAGGGAGCCCCTTTAGGCAGTGAGTGAGTACCAGGGAGCCCCTTTAGGGAGTGAGTGAGTGCCAGGGAGCCCCTTTAGGGAGTGAGTGCCAGGGAGCCCCTTTAGGCAGTGAGTGAGTGACAGGGAGGCCCTTTAGGTAGTGAGTGAGTGCCAGGGAGCCCCTTTAGGGAGTGAGTGAGTGCCAGGGAGCCCCTTTAGGGAGTGAGTGAGTGCCAGGGAGCCCCTTTAGGAAGTGAGTGAGTGACAGGGAGGCCCTTTAGGTAGTGAGTGAGTGCCAGGGAGCCCCTTCAGGGAGTGAGTGAGTGCCAGGGAGCCCCTTTAGGGAGTGAGTGAGTGACAGGGAGGCCCTTTAGAGAGTGAGTGAGTGAGTGCCAGGGAGCCCCTTTAGGGAGTGAGTGAGTGACAAGGAGGCCCTTTAGGGAGAAAGTGAGTGACAGGGAGGCCCCCCCCCTCTAGCCGCCGCCACCGCTCCCCCCCCCCCTTACCTCGCAGCAGACCTCATGATCAGCGGCGATCCGACCAGTACCAGCGGGCGCGGGACGCACCCGCTCGATATGCAGAAGTGATGTCACTTCCGCATATCAGTGCGGGCGCTGGGTCCAGCGCCTGCACGATTGGTCGCCGGCTCGCCGCCTGATCCTGAGGTCTGAGTGACGCAGCGGCGGCGGCTGGAGGGAGCCGCTGACAGAGGGGGCGGCCGGGCGGAGATCCGTGGCACCCCAGGACAGATTGGGGGCACGTGCCCCCCAAAATAGGGCTAGCGACGCCCCTGGCGAGTGATTTTCCGTGTTCCCAGCCATAATATCGCCCCCTATGCTGCTATTGCGGCCAGGAGGAACAACAGTGACTGTCCAGCTGATCAAATTTGGTCTGTCCACAATGAAGCAATGACCTTATTATCATCTTGTATGTAGGTAGGCATAGGTAGGTGCCCCAGTATAGGTAGGTAGGCATAGGTAGGTGTCCCAGTATAGGTAGCTAGGCATAGGTAGGTGCCCCAGTAGTTAGCTAGGCATAGGTAGGAGTCCCAGTATAGGTAGGTAGGCATAGGTAGGTGTCCCAGTATAGGTAGGTAGGCATAGGTAGGTGCCCCAGTAGTTAGCTAGGCATAGGTAGGAGTCCCAGTATAGGTAGGTAGGCATAGGTAGGTGTCCCATTATAGGTAGCTAGGCATAGGTAGGTGCCCCAGTAGTTAGCTAGGCATAGGTAGGAGTCCCAATATAGGTAGGTAGGTGTCCCATTATAGGTAGGTAGGCATAGGTAGGTGCCCCAGTAGTTAGCTAGGCATTGGTAGGAGTCCCAGTATAGGTAGGTAGGTGCCCCAGGAGTTAGCTGTGCATCGGTCGGAGTCCCAGGATAGGTAGGTAGGCATAGGTAGGTGTCCCAGTATAGGTAGGTAGGCATAGGTAGGTGCCCCAGTAGTTAGCTAGGCATAGGTAGGAGTCCCAGTATAGGTAGGTAGGCATAGGTAGGTGTCCCAGTATAGGTAGGTGCCCCAGTAGTTAGCTAGGCATAGGTAGGAGTCCCAGTATAGGTAGGTAGGCATAGGTAGGTGTCCCATTATAGGTAGCTAGGCATAGGTAGGTGCCCCAGTAGTTAGCTAGGCATAGGTAGGAGTCCCAGTATAGGTAGGTAGGCATAGGTAGGTGTCCCATTATAGGTAGGTAGGCATAGGTAGGTGCCCCAGTAGTTAGCTAGGCACAGGTAGAAGTCCCAGTATAGGTAGGTAGGCATAGGTAGGTGCCCCAGTAGTCAGCTAGGCGTAGGTCAGAGTCCCAGTATAGGTAGTTAGGCATAGGTAGGTGTCCCAGTATAGGTAGGTAGGCATAGGTAGGTGCCCCAGTAGTTAGCTAAGCATAGGTAGGAGTCCCAGTATAGGTAGGTAGGCATAGGTAGGTGTCCCAGTATAGGTAGCTAGGCATAGGTAGGTGCCCCAGTAGTTAGCTAGGCATAGGTAGGAGTCCCAGTATAGGTAGGTAGGCATAGGTAGGTGTCCCATTATAGGTAGGTAGGCATAGGTAGGTGCCCCAGTAGTTAGCTAGGCACAGGTAGGAGTCCCAGTATAGGTAGCTAGGCATAGGTAGGTGCCCCAGTAGTTAGCTAGGCATAGGTAGGAGTCCCAGTATAGGTAGGTAGGCATAGGTAGGTGTCCCAGTATAGGTAGGTAGGCATAGGTAGGTGCCCCAGTAGTTAGCTAGGCATAGGTAGGAGTCCCAGTATAGGTAGGTAGGCATAGGTAGATGTCCAAGTATAAGTAGGTAGGCATAGGTAGGTGCCCCAGTAGTTAGCTAGGCATAGGTAGGAGTCCCAGTATAGGTAGGTAGGCATAGGTAGGTGCCCCAGTAAGTTAGCTAGGCATAGGTAGGAGTCCCAGTAAAGGTAGGTAGGCATAGGTAGGTGTCCCAGTATAGGTAGCTAGGCATAGGTAGGTGCCCCAGTAGTTAGCTAGGCATAGGTAGGAGTCCCAGTATAGGTAGGTAGGCATAGGTAGGTGTCCCATTATAGGTAGGTAGGCATAGGTAGGTGCCCCAGTATAGGTAGCTAGGCTTAGGTAGGTGCCCCAGTAGTTAGCTAGGCATAGGTAGGAGTCCCAGTATAGGTAGGTAGGCATAGGTAGGTGTCCCATTATAGGTAGGTAGGCATAGGTAGGTGCCCCAGTAGTTAGCTAGGCACAGGTAGAAGTCCCAGTATAGGTAGGTAGGCATAGGTAGGTGCCCCAGTAGTCAGCTAGGCATAGGTCAGAGTCCCAGTATAGGTAGTTAGGCATAGGTAGGTGTCCCAGTATAGGTGGGTAGGCATAGGTAGGTGCCCCAGTAGTTAGCTAAGCATAGGTAGGAGTCCCAGTATAGGTAGGTAGGCATAGGTAGGTGTCCCAGTATAGGTAGCTAGGCATAGGTAGGTGCCCCAGTAGTTAGCTAGGCATAGGTAGGAGTCCCAGTATAGGTAGGTAGGCATAGGTAGGTGTCCCATTATAGGTAGGTAGGCATAGGTAGGTGCCCCAGTAGTTAGCTAGGCACAGGTAGGAGTCCCAGTATAGGTAGGTAGGCATAGGTAGGTGCCCCAGTAGTTAGCTAAGCGTAGGTCGGAGTCCCAGTATAGGTAGTTAGGCATAGGTAGGTGTCCCAGTATAGGTAGGTAGGCATAGGTAGGTGCCCCAGTAGTTAGCTAGGCATAGGTAGGAGTCCCAGTATAGGTAGGTAGGCATAGGTAGATGTCCAAGTATAGGTAGGTAGGCATAGGTAGGTGCCCCAGTAGTTAGCTAGGCATAGGTAGGAGTCCCAGTATAGGTAGGTAGGCATAGGTAGGTGTCCCAGTATAGGTAGGTAGGCATAGGTAGGTGCCCCAGTAAGTTAGCTAGGCATAGGTAGGAGTCCCAGTATAGGTAGGTAGGCATAGGTAGGTGTCCCATTATAGGTAGGTAGGCATAGGTAGGTGCCCCAGTAGTTAGCTAGGCATAGGTAGGAGTCCCAATATAGGTAGGTAGGCATAGGTAGGTGCCCCAGTAGTTAGCTATGCATAGGTCGGAGTCCCAGTATAGGTAGGTAGGCATAGGTAGGTGTCCCAGTATAGGTAGGTAGGCATAGGTAGGTGCCCCACTGGTTAGCTAGGCATAGGTAGGAGTCCCAGTATAGGTAGGTAGGCATAGGTAGGTGTCCCAGTATAGGTAGATAGGCATAGGTAGGTGCCCCAGTAGTTAGCTAGGCATAGGTATAAGACCCAGTATAGGTAGGTAGGCATAGGTAGGTGCCCTAGTATAGGTAGGTAGCTAGGCATAGGTAGGTGTCCCCGTATAGGTAAGTAGGTGCCCCAGTAGCTAGGTAGGCATATGTAGGTGTCACAGTATAGATAGTTAGGCAGGGCCTGGCTGGCACAGTAATAGCAATTACCAAGGTCCAGCTGCAACAGATAGGGCAGTATAATGCAGTGTCAGTGGGCAACACAAAAAAAAAACACATCAGGAGAACATTAGCTCTCAAAAGAGCTGTTGAAGGGTGCTATTTTAGCAATAACAATCAGCCAGGAGCAAGCTAACAAGCCTACAAAAGCCTAACTAATCTTTCCCTATGAGAGTCTGCCAGCAGCTGTCCCTTCACTAATTAATGCAGGCACACGAGTGAGTGTAATGGCCAGCGCTGCCTGCCTTTTATAAGGGGGGAGTGGCTCCAGGAGAGAGTGTAGCCGAATTGGCTGCAATGTGCCTGCTGACTGTGATCTAGAGGGTCAAAGTTGACCCTAATGGCGCACTATGGGGGCTAACCGAAGTTCCGGAAAAGTTTGCGTTACATGGCGAACACGAACCACCGGAAGTTCGCCTGAAACCGTTCGCCGGCGAACCGTCTGGGCCATCTCTACTACAAAGCCGTCAGAGGAAAGAAGATTAGATTATATAACAGAGATTATACAGCCACTGTGCAAGTAGAAAAGGCTGCAGTAAGCCAGACCACATTATAACAGGTATAGGAATTTATAGAATAGAAGAAATAAGGCTGAAAATGTTGTTACAGAGTCTCTTTAAAGATAATCTGTACTGTAAAATTCTTACACTAAAAAGCATACCATTCTATTCATTATGTTCTCCTGGGCCCCTCTGTGCTGTTTCTGCCACTCCCTGCTGCAATCCTGGCTTGTAATTACCATTTTTATGCAGTGTTTGCAAACAAAAGACATAGCAAGTGATAGGCTGAGAGTAGCTCAGTGTGTGAGTCATACAGAGTGTGCAGGGGGCCTGGAGAGGGTGTGTATAGCTTCTATCCAATCACAAGCAGCACAGCACATTCCAGCCTGACTGCCTGAGCCAACAGACCCGACAGAGGAGGGAAGATTAGATCATATAACAGAGATAACACAGCCACTGTGCAACTAGGAAAGGCTGCAGTAAGACAGAGTGCATTAGAACAGCTATAGGAACTTATCGGATAGAAGAAATAAGGCTCAAAATTTTGTTACAGAGTCTCTTTAAGGAGCTGCATATTTTAAGAGGAGTCCAGACGATCAGGGACTTGATAAGCGCTGCTGGTTGGTCTTCTGCATGATCAGCACTACCATCTGGTGAGCATATAACAGTTTTACGAGATTGCTGGTGAAGGGTGCCAGGCTTGAACACTTATACACGTGTGAGGGTGCATGAGACAGTTTTACCATTGTTCAGAAGCTGGATTACGCTATGTACCTTTATTTTTTTCTGAGTTCCAGACAGGGGCGGACTGACCATTAGGGCACTCGGGCACGGACCGAGGGCCCGTGGTCAGGGGGGCACCCGCCGCCCACCAGAGAACCCTGAGCAGGAGGGGAGACAGCCACTGAAGGAGGGCGATGGGCATAGTAGCGAAGAAGGGGGGAAGTTTCCTCCCCTCCCTTCCCTCACCTTGGGACCTCCCTTCCTGGCTCTCCCCTCCAGAATCTGTAAAGTTTCGTAATCGCACAACGAGCAGCGGCTGACAGCAGGTGGAGACTTACCGCTGTACAGCCACTGGAGGGCTGATCTGTGTGCCACTAGTCTGGGCTTCTCAAGGCAGGGGTTTTTATCAGTATAAAATATCACAATATACCATATTTACTGTTGTCAGTAAATTATTATATCTTCTTTATAGTCTATCTTTATAGTCTGTAAAAATATAGGAAAGGTGGGAAACACTGATATGAGGGCCCCATAATCTCCTATTGCCCGGGGGCCCCATGAGTTGTCAGTCCGCCCCTGGTTCCAGATACAAATGGATGCAAGTGGTCAAAGATCTTTCTGATGTGCCTTTTTTGCTGATCTGTAACATAATCAGCCATCTGAGTCGGTGAGAGTACCCTGTGTGGATTGTTTGTCGATTGGTTGTTTATCCTAGGACTGTATATCACCGACCTGGACTACTATTCTACTATTTTACGTGAACTTTTATGTTGAGCGCTGCACAGATCTATACATATACCCAGAGTCTACCTGATAACTTTTTACTGCTCCTACGCTATGGAGCTCCTTACCTCAGCAGATCAGGACAGCTCCATCTCTGGCCGTGTTTAAATCCAGCCTGAAAACCCACCTGTTCAGATTGGCATTTGCAGAAATATAATTTTTGCTGTGTTATTACTTCATCCTACTAGCAATTACTGAATCTGAGAGAGCCTAAGCGCTTTGAGTCCTATGGGAGAAAAGCGCAATAGAAATGTTATTGTTATTGTTAAAATAAGGGGAAACACAGGAAAAAAACAAGTCCAAGGAAAAGGTAGAAGAAATAGAAGGAAAAAAAAAATCGCTGTGATAGGCTGGCCAGGGGAGGGAGGGAGGGTGGTAAAATTTAAAGTAAAATACAAAAATGTATTTACAAAAAATAACATAAATATTAGCAAAAAATAAACAAACATCTGTGCGGTGATCAGTCCCCACCAACAGAGAGCTCTGTTGGTGGGGAGAAAAGGGGGGGATCACTTGTGTGGTGTGTTGTGTGGCCCTGCAGCTTGGCCTTAAAGCTGCAGTGGACCATTACAGTAAAAATGGCCTGGTCTTTAGGGGGGTTTAACCAGGGGTCTAGTCCTGGAAAAAGAGGTGAGTGGACTCACCCTAAAAGCCTCTGTGCCAAAAATGGGCATGGTTAAGCATGGCGTGGGCGTGGTCATGGGTGGGGCCAAATATACATGGCCTTAGCAGTGGTATAAAAGGTCTGCCAGGGGAAGTTTGAGCTCTGTCGTAGTGTATCCCCCAAAAGTAGATGTAATCTGACAGCATTTCACCAAAAATACATATAATCTGGCCGAGGTTCCTCCAAAATACAGATAATATGGCAGTGGTTCCCCCAAAATAGACAATCTGGCAGCAGCAGTTCCCCCAACATACACATAATCTGGAAGCAGTTCCCCAAAAAAGGCAAAACCTGGCAGTGGATCACCCAAAATACACGTAACACCCAAAATACATGTAATCTGGCAGCAGTGGTCCCCCAACATACACAATCTGGCAGCGGTTCCCCAAAATACACGTAATCTGGCATCAGCGGTTCCCCAAAAATACAGATCTGACAGCAGTTCCCCCAAAATAGGTAGCCCCAGTATAGCTAGCCAGGTCTATAGGTGTCCCCAGTATAAGTAGCCATATGTATAGTTGTCCCCAGAATAGGTGGCCAGGTGTAGAGATGTCACCAGAATAGGTAGCCAGGTGTATAGATGTCCTCAGAATAGGTGGCCAGGTGTATAGATATTCCCAGAATAGGTGGCCAGGTGTATAGATGTCCCCAGAATAGGTAGCCAGGTCTATAGGTGTCCCCAGTATAGCCAGGTGTCCCCAGTATATGTAACCAGGTGTTCAGGTGTCCCCAGTATAGCCAGGTATATAGGTGTCCGCAGTATATGTAGCGAGGTGTATAGGTGTCCCCAGTATATGTAGCCAGGTGTATAGGTGTCCCCAGTATATGTAGCCAGGTGTATAGGTGTCCCCAGTATATGTAGCCAGGTGTATAGGTGTCCCCAGTATATGTAGCCAGGTGTATAGGTGTCCCCAGTATATGTAGCCAGGTGTATAGGTGCCCCCAGTATAGCCAGGTGTATAGGTGCCCAGTATATGTAGCCAGGTGTATATGTAGCCAGGTGTATAGGTGTCCCCAGTATATGTAGCCAGGTGTATAGGTGTCCCCAGTATATGTAGCCAGGCGTATAGGTTCCCCCAGTATAGCCAGGTGTATATGTGCCCAGTATATGTAGCCAGGTGTATAGGTGCCCCAGTATAGCCAGGTGTATATGTGCCCAGTATATGTAGCCAGGTGTATAGGTGTCCCCAGTATATGTAAACAGGTGTATAGGTGCCCCCAGTATAGCCAGGTGTATAGGTGTCCCCAGTATATGTAGCCAGGTGTATAGGTGTCCCCACTATAGCCAGGTGTATAGGTGTCCCCAGTATATGTAGCTAGGTGTATTTGTGTCCCCAGTATATGTAGCCAGGTGTATAGGTGTCCCCAGTGTAGCCAGTCTATAGGCATCCCCAGAAAAGGTTGCCAGGTGTACCCTCAACAGTAGGGGAGCGGTGCAGTGGAGAGGAGCATTGTGCAGAGCAGCGGGGAAGGGCGGACGTCTCCCCCCCCCTTCCCTCACCTTGGGGCTCCTCTTCCTGGCTCTCCCCTCCAAAACATTTGCAGCGGCGGTGTCTGGCAGCGGGCATCAGTGGGCGGGACTTACCTCCTCCTCATTCCGGCGAGTTAAAGCTGTGCCGCTAGTCTGGTCTAGTCAAGACCAAAGCAGTGGCACACGCAACTTTAATTCGCCGGAACAGGAGGAGGTAAGTCCCACCCACTGATGCCCGCTGCCAGCCACCGCCGCTGCAAATGTTTTGGAGGGGGAGAGTCAGGAAGAAGAGCCCCAAGGTGAGGGAAGGGGGGGGGGGGGAGACGTCCGCCCTCCCCCGCTGCGCTGCACAATGCTCCTCTCCACTGCGCTGCTCCCCTCCATATATGCTAGGGTGGACGAAGTCCACTCTCCAAAAAAAGTAAGTGGACGTCGTCTACCCGCGTTCACGCAGGACTCGATCCCTGGGTTTAAGGTCCTCAAGAGGTTAAGTAACCTTTTTTTAACTCTTCAGAATCTTAAAGTGACTCCGAGCTCAACAAAAAAATAAAAGTTGTACTCACCAGGGGCTTTCTCCAGCCCAGTGCTGGTCGGGAGGTCCCACGCCGGCGTCCTGGCTCCTCTCCTTCTCCCCGCTCCGGAATGGCTGACAGGCCGCAGCCCGGGCGACACTCGGCAGAGTGTCGGGCTGCTCCTTCCGCGTATGGCGCGGATTAAGTCACACGCCGGCCGCCTCGCGTCATCACGGCGGCCGGCATGAAAGTACTGCGCATGCGCGCTTTAATCGCGCATGCGCAGTACTTTCACGCCGGCCGCCGTGATGATGCGAGGCGGCCGGCGTGTGACGTAATCCACGTCATATGCGGTGAGGCCCTTTAGGCAGTGAGTGAGTGACAGGGAGGCCCTTTAGGGAGTGAGTGACAGTGAGGCCCTTTAGGCAGTGAGTGAGTGCCAGGGAGCCCCTTTAGGCAGTGAGTGAGTACCAGGGAGCCCCTTTAGGGAGTGAGTGAGTGCCAGGGAGCCCCTTTAGGGAGTGAGTGCCAGGGAGCCCCTTTAGGCAGTGAGTGAGTGACAGGGAGGCCCTTTAGGTAGTGAGTGAGTGCCAGGGAGCCCCTTTAGGGAGTGAGTGAGTGCCAGGGAGCCCCTTTAGGGAGTGAGTGAGTGCCAGGGAGCCCCTTTAGGAAGTGAGTGAGTGACAGGGAGGCCCTTTAGGTAGTGAGTGAGTGCCAGGGAGCCCCTTCAGGGAGTGAGTGAGTGCCAGGGAGCCCCTTTAGGGAGTGAGTGAGTGACAGGGAGGCCCTTTAGAGAGTGAGTGAGTGAGTGCCAGGGAGCCCCTTTAGGGAGTGAGTGAGTGACAAGGAGGCCCTTTAGGGAGAAAGTGAGTGACAGGGAGGCCCCCCCCCTCTAGCCGCCGCCACCGCTCCCCCCCCCCCTTACCTCGCAGCAGACCTCATGATCAGCGGCGATCCGACCAGTACCAGCGGGCGCGGGACGCACACGCTCGATATGCAGAAGTGATGTCACTTCCGCATATCAGTGCGGGCGCTGGGTCCAGCGCCTGCACGATTGGTCGCCGGCTCGCCGCCTGATCCTGAGGTCTGAGTGACGCAGCGGCGGCGGCTGGAGGGAGCCGCTGACAGAGGGGGCGGCCGGGCGGAGATCCGTGGCACCCCAGGACAGATTGGGGGCACGTGCCCCCCAAAATAGGGCTAGCGACGCCCCTGGCGAGTGATTTTCCGTGTTCCCAGCCATAATATCGCCCCCTATGCTGCTATTGCGGCCAGGAGGAACAACAGTGACTGTCCAGCTGATCAAATTTGGTCTGTCCACAATGAAGCAATGACCTTATTATCATCTTGTATGTAGGTAGGCATAGGTAGGTGCCCCAGTATAGGTAGGTAGGCATAGGTAGGTGTCCCAGTATAGGTAGCTAGGCATAGGTAGGTGCCCCAGTAGTTAGCTAGGCATAGGTAGGAGTCCCAGTATAGGTAGGTAGGCATAGGTAGGTGTCCCAGTATAGGTAGGTAGGCATAGGTAGGTGCCCCAGTAGTTAGCTAGGCATAGGTAGGAGTCCCAGTATAGGTAGGTAGGCATAGGTAGGTGTCCCATTATAGGTAGCTAGGCATAGGTAGGTGCCCCAGTAGTTAGCTAGGCATAGGTAGGAGTCCCAATATAGGTAGGTAGGTGTCCCATTATAGGTAGGTAGGCATAGGTAGGTGCCCCAGTAGTTAGCTAGGCATTGGTAGGAGTCCCAGTATAGGTAGGTAGGTGCCCCAGGAGTTAGCTGTGCATCGGTCGGAGTCCCAGGATAGGTAGGTAGGCATAGGTAGGTGTCCCAGTATAGGTAGGTAGGCATAGGTAGGTGCCCCAGTAGTTAGCTAGGCATAGGTAGGAGTCCCAGTATAGGTAGGTAGGCATAGGTAGGTGTCCCAGTATAGGTAGGTGCCCCAGTAGTTAGCTAGGCATAGGTAGGAGTCCCAGTATAGGTAGGTAGGCATAGGTAGGTGTCCCATTATAGGTAGCTAGGCATAGGTAGGTGCCCCAGTAGTTAGCTAGGCATAGGTAGGAGTCCCAGTATAGGTAGGTAGGCATAGGTAGGTGTCCCATTATAGGTAGGTAGGCATAGGTAGGTGCCCCAGTAGTTAGCTAGGCACAGGTAGAAGTCCCAGTATAGGTAGGTAGGCATAGGTAGGTGCCCCAGTAGTCAGCTAGGCGTAGGTCAGAGTCCCAGTATAGGTAGTTAGGCATAGGTAGGTGTCCCAGTATAGGTAGGTAGGCATAGGTAGGTGCCCCAGTAGTTAGCTAAGCATAGGTAGGAGTCCCAGTATAGGTAGGTAGGCATAGGTAGGTGTCCCAGTATAGGTAGCTAGGCATAGGTAGGTGCCCCAGTAGTTAGCTAGGCATAGGTAGGAGTCCCAGTATAGGTAGGTAGGCATAGGTAGGTGTCCCATTATAGGTAGGTAGGCATAGGTAGGTGCCCCAGTAGTTAGCTAGGCACAGGTAGGAGTCCCAGTATAGGTAGCTAGGCATAGGTAGGTGCCCCAGTAGTTAGCTAGGCATAGGTAGGAGTCCCAGTATAGGTAGGTAGGCATAGGTAGGTGTCCCAGTATAGGTAGGTGCCCCAGTAGTTAGCTAGGCATAGGTAGGAGTCCCAGTATAGGTAGGTAGGCATAGGTAGGTGTCCCATTATAGGTAGCTAGGCATAGGTAGGTGCCCCAGTAGTTAGCTAGGCATAGGTAGGAGTCCCAGTATAGGTAGGTAGGCATAGGTAGGTGTCCCATTATAGGTAGGTAGGCATAGGTAGGTGCCCCAGTAGTTAGCTAGGCACAGGTAGAAGTCCCAGTATAGGTAGGTAGGCATAGGTAGGTGCCCCAGTAGTCAGCTAGGCGTAGGTCAGAGTCCCAGTATAGGTAGTTAGGCATAGGTAGGTGTCCCAGTATAGGTAGGTAGGCATAGGTAGGTGCCCCAGTAGTTAGCTAAGCATAGGTAGGAGTCCCAGTATAGGTAGGTATGCATAGGTAGGTGTCCCAGTATAGGTAGCTAGGCATAGGTAGGTGCCCCAGTAGTTAGCTAGGCATAGGTAGGAGTCCCAGTATAGGTAGGTAGGCATAGGTAGGTGTCCCATTATAGGTAGGTAGGCATAGGTAGGTGCCCCAGTAGTTAGCTAGGCACAGGTAGGAGTCCCAGTATAGGTAGCTAGGCATAGGTAGGTGCCCCAGTAGTTAGCTAGGCATAGGTAGGAGTCCCAGTATAGGTAGGTAGGCATAGGTAGGTGTCCCAGTATAGGTAGGTAGGCATAGGTAGGTGCCCCAGTAGTTAGCTAGGCATAGGTAGGAGTCCCAGTATAGGTAGGTAGGCATAGGTAGATGTCCAAGTATAAGTAGGTAGGCATAGGTAGGTGCCCCAGTAGTTAGCTAGGCATAGGTAGGAGTCCCAGTATAGGTAGGTAGGCATAGGTAGGTGCCCCAGTAAGTTAGCTAGGCATAGGTAGGAGTCCCAGTAAAGGTAGGTAGGCATAGGTAGGTGTCCCAGTATAGGTAGCTAGGCATAGGTAGGTGCCCCAGTAGTTAGCTAGGCATAGGTAGGAGTCCCAGTATAGGTAGGTAGGCATAGGTAGGTGTCCCATTATAGGTAGGTAGGCATAGGTAGGTGCCCCAGTATAGGTAGCTAGGCTTAGGTAGGTGCCCCAGTAGTTAGCTAGGCATAGGTAGGAGTCCCAGTATAGGTAGGTAGGCATAGGTAGGTGTCCCATTATAGGTAGGTAGGCATAGGTAGGTGCCCCAGTAGTTAGCTAGGCACAGGTAGAAGTCCCAGTATAGGTAGGTAGGCATAGGTAGGTGCCCCAGTAGTCAGCTAGGCATAGGTCAGAGTCCCAGTATAGGTAGTTAGGCATAGGTAGGTGTCCCAGTATAGGTGGGTAGGCATAGGTAGGTGCCCCAGTAGTTAGCTAAGCATAGGTAGGAGTCCCAGTATAGGTAGGTAGGCATAGGTAGGTGTCCCAGTATAGGTAGCTAGGCATAGGTAGGTGCCCCAGTAGTTAGCTAGGCATAGGTAGGAGTCCCAGTATAGGTAGGTAGGCATAGGTAGGTGTCCCATTATAGGTAGGTAGGCATAGGTAGGTGCCCCAGTAGTTAGCTAGGCACAGGTAGGAGTCCCAGTATAGGTAGGTAGGCATAGGTAGGTGCCCCAGTAGTTAGCTAAGCGTAGGTCGGAGTCCCAGTATAGGTAGTTAGGCATAGGTAGGTGTCCCAGTATAGGTAGGTAGGCATAGGTAGGTGCCCCAGTAGTTAGCTAGGCATAGGTAGGAGTCCCAGTATAGGTAGGTAGGCATAGGTAGATGTCCAAGTATAGGTAGGTAGGCATAGGTAGGTGCCCCAGTAGTTAGCTAGGCATAGGTAGGAGTCCCAGTATAGGTAGGTAGGCATAGGTAGGTGTCCCAGTATAGGTAGGTAGGCATAGGTAGGTGCCCCAGTAAGTTAGCTAGGCATAGGTAGGAGTCCCAGTATAGGTAGGTAGGCATAGGTAGGTGTCCCATTATAGGTAGGTAGGCATAGGTAGGTGCCCCAGTAGTTAGCTAGGCATAGGTAGGAGTCCCAATATAGGTAGGTAGGCATAGGTAGGTGCCCCAGTAGTTAGCTATGCATAGGTCGGAGTCCCAGTATAGGTAGGTAGGCATAGGTAGGTGTCCCAGTATAGGTAGGTAGGCATAGGTAGGTGCCCCACTGGTTAGCTAGGCATAGGTAGGAGTCCCAGTATAGGTAGGTAGGCATAGGTAGGTGTCCCAGTATAGGTAGATAGGCATAGGTAGGTGCCCCAGTAGTTAGCTAGGCATAGGTATAAGACCCAGTATAGGTAGGTAGGCATAGGTAGGTGCCCTAGTATAGGTAGGTAGCTAGGCATAGGTAGGTGTCCCCGTATAGGTAAGTAGGTGCCCCAGTAGCTAGGTAGGCATATGTAGGTGTCACAGTATAGATAGTTAGGCAGGGCCTGGCTGGCACAGTAATAGCAATTACCAAGGTCCAGCTGCAACAGATAGGGCAGTATAATGCAGTGTCAGTGGGCAACACAAAAAAAAAAACACATCAGGAGAACATTAGCTCTCAAAAGAGCTGTTGAAGGGTGCTATTTTAGCAATAACAATCAGCCAGGAGCAAGCTAACAAGCCTACAAAAGCCTAACTAATCTTTCCCTATGAGAGTCTGCCAGCAGCTGTCCCTTCACTAATTAATGCAGGCACACGAGTGAGTGTAATGGCCAGCGCTGCCTGCCTTTTATAAGGGGGGAGTGGCTCCAGGAGAGAGTGTAGCCGAATTGGCTGCAATGTGCCTGCTGACTGTGATCTAGAGGGTCAAAGTTGACCCTAATGGCGCACTATGGGGGCTAACCGAAGTTCCGGAAAAGTTTGCGTTACATGGCGAACACGAACCACCGGAAGTTCGCCTGAAACCGTTCGCCGGCGAACCGTCTGGGCCATCTCTACTACAAAGCCGTCAGAGGAAAGAAGATTAGATTATATAACAGAGATTATACAGCCACTGTGCAAGTAGAAAAGGCTGCAGTAAGCCAGACCACATTATAACAGGTATAGGAATTTATAGAATAGAAGAAATAAGGCTGAAAATGTTGTTACAGAGTCTCTTTAAAGATAATCTGTACTGTAAAATTCTTACACTAAAAAGCATACCATTCTATTCATTATGTTCTCCTGGGCCCCTCTGTGCTGTTTCTGCCACTCCCTGCTGCAATCCTGGCTTGTAATTACCATTTTTATGCAGTGTTTGCAAACAAAAGACATAGCAAGTGATAGGCTGAGAGTAGCTCAGTGTGTGAGTCATACAGAGTGTGCAGGGGGCCTGGAGAGGGTGTGTATAGCTTCTATCCAATCACAAGCAGCACAGCACATTCCAGCCTGACTGCCTGAGCCAACAGACCCGACAGAGGAGGGAAGATTAGATCATATAACAGAGATAACACAGCCACTGTGCAACTAGGAAAGGCTGCAGTAAGACAGAGTGCATTAGAACAGCTATAGGAACTTATCGGATAGAAGAAATAAGGCTCAAAATTTTGTTACAGAGTCTCTTTAAGGAGCTGCATATTTTAAGAGGAGTCCAGACGATCAGGGACTTGATAAGCGCTGCTGGTTGGTCTTCTGCATGATCAGCACTACCATCTGGTGAGCATATAACAGTTTTACGAGATTGCTGGTGAAGGGTGCCAGGCTTGAACACTTATACACGTGTGAGGGTGCATGAGACAGTTTTACCATTGTTCAGAAGCTGGATTACGCTATGTACCTTTATTTTTTTCTGAGTTCCAGACAGGGGCGGACTGACCATTAGGGCACTCGGGCACGGACCGAGGGCCCGTGGTCAGGGGGGCACCCGCCGCCCACCAGAGAACCCTGAGCAGGAGGGGAGACAGCCACTGAAGGAGGGCGATGGGCATAGTAGCGAAGAAGGGGGGAAGTTTCCTCCCCTCCCTTCCCTCACCTTGGGACCTCCCTTCCTGGCTCTCCCCTCCAGAATCTGTAAAGTTTCGTAATCGCACAACGAGCAGCGGCTGACAGCAGGTGGAGACTTACCGCTGTACAGCCACTGGAGGGCTGATCTGTGTGCCACTAGTCTGGGCTTCTCAAGGCAGGGGTTTTTATCAGTATAAAATATCACAATATACCATATTTACTGTTGTCAGTAAATTATTATATCTTCTTTATAGTCTATCTTTATAGTCTGTAAAAATATAGGAAAGGTGGGAAACACTGATATGGGGGCCCCATAATCTCCTATTGCCCGGGGGCCCCATGAGTTGTCAGTCCGCCCCTGGTTCCAGATACAAATGGATGCAAGTGGTCAAAGATCTTTCTGATGTGCCTTTTTTGCTGATCTGTAACATAATCAGCCATCTGAGTCGGTGAGAGTACCCTGTGTGGATTGTTTGTCGATTGGTTGTTTATCCTAGGACTGTATATCACCGACCTGGACTACTATTCTACTATTTTACGTGAACTTTTATGTTGAGCGCTGCACAGATCTATACATATACCCAGAGTCTACCTGATAACTTTTTACTGCTCCTACGCTATGGAGCTCCTTACCTCAGCAGATCAGGACAGCTCCATCTCTGGCCGTGTTTAAATCCAGCCTGAAAACCCACCTGTTCAGATTGGCATTTGCAGAAATATAATTTTTGCTGTGTTATTACTTCATCCTACTAGCAATTACTGAATCTGAGAGAGCCTAAGCGCTTTGAGTCCTATGGGAGAAAAGCGCAATAGAAATGTTATTGTTATTGTTAAAATAAGGGGAAACACAGGAAAAAAACAAGTCCAAGGAAAAGGTAGAAGAAATAGAAGGAAAAAAAAAATCGCTGTGATAGGCTGGCCAGGGGAGGGAGGGAGGGTGGTAAAATTTAAAGTAAAATACAAAAATGTATTTACAAAAAATAACATAAATATTAGCAAAAAATAAACAAACATCTGTGCGGTGATCAGTCCCCACCAACAGAGAGCTCTGTTGGTGGGGAGAAAAGGGGGGGATCACTTGTGTGGTGTGTTGTGTGGCCCTGCAGCTTGGCCTTAAAGCTGCAGTGGACCATTACAGTAAAAATGGCCTGGTCTTTAGGGGGGTTTAACCAGGGGTCTAGTCCTGGAAAAAGAGGTGAGTGGACTCACCCTAAAAGCCTCTGTGCCAAAAATGGGCATGGTTAAGCATGGCGTGGGCGTGGTCATGGGTGGGGCCAAATATACATGGCCTTAGCAGTGGTATAAAAGGTCTGCCAGGGGAAGTTTGAGCTCTGTCGTAGTGTATCCCCCAAAAGTAGATGTAATCTGACAGCATTTCACCAAAAATACATATAATCTGGCCGAGGTTCCTCCAAAATACAGATAATATGGCAGTGGTTCCCCCAAAATAGACAATCTGGCAGCAGCAGTTCCCCCAACATACACATAATCTGGAAGCAGTTCCCCAAAAAAGGCAAAACCTGGCAGTGGATCACCCAAAATACACGTAACACCCAAAATACATGTAATCTGGCAGCAGTGGTCCCCCAACATACACAATCTGGCAGCGGTTCCCCAAAATACACGTAATCTGGCATCAGCGGTTCCCCAAAAATACAGATCTGACAGCAGTTCCCCCAAAATAGGTAGCCCCAGTATAGCTAGCCAGGTCTATAGGTGTCCCCAGTATAAGTAGCCATATGTATAGTTGTCCCCAGAATAGGTGGCCAGGTGTAGAGATGTCACCAGAATAGGTAGCCAGGTGTATAGATGTCCTCAGAATAGGTGGCCAGGTGTATAGATATTCCCAGAATAGGTGGCCAGGTGTATAGATGTCCCCAGAATAGGTAGCCAGGTCTATAGGTGTCCCCAGTATAGCCAGGTGTCCCCAGTATATGTAACCAGGTGTTCAGGTGTCCCCAGTATAGCCAGGTATATAGGTGTCCGCAGTATATGTAGCGAGGTGTATAGGTGTCCCCAGTATATGTAGCCAGGTGTATAGGTGTCCCCAGTATATGTAGCCAGGTGTATAGGTGTCCCCAGTATATGTAGCCAGGTGTATAGGTGTCCCCAGTATATGTAGCCAGGTGTATAGGTGTCCCCAGTATATGTAGCCAGGTGTATAGGTGCCCCCAGTATAGCCAGGTGTATAGGTGCCCAGTATATGTAGCCAGGTGTATATGTAGCCAGGTGTATAGGTGTCCCCAGTATATGTAGCCAGGTGTATAGGTGTCCCCAGTATATGTAGCCAGGCGTATAGGTTCCCCCAGTATAGCCAGGTGTATATGTGCCCAGTATATGTAGCCAGGTGTATAGGTGCCCCAGTATAGCCAGGTGTATATGTGCCCAGTATATGTAGCCAGGTGTATAGGTGTCCCCAGTATATGTAAACAGGTGTATAGGTGCCCCCAGTATAGCCAGGTGTATAGGTGTCCCCAGTATATGTAGCCAGGTGTATAGGTGTCCCCACTATAGCCAGGTGTATAGGTGTCCCCAGTATATGTAGCTAGGTGTATTTGTGTCCCCAGTATATGTAGCCAGGTGTATAGGTGTCCCCAGTGTAGCCAGTCTATAGGCATCCCCAGAAAAGGTTGCCAGGTGTACCCTCAACAGTAGGGGAGCGGTGCAGTGGAGAGGAGCATTGTGCAGAGCAGCGGGGAAGGGCGGACGTCTCCCCCCCCCCTTCCCTCACCTTGGGGCTCCTCTTCCTGGCTCTCCCCTCCAAAACATTTGCAGCGGCGGTGTCTGGCAGCGGGCATCAGTGGGCGGGACTTACCTCCTCCTCATTTCGGCGAGTTAAAGCTGTGCCGCTAGTCTGGTCTAGTCAAGACCAAAGCAGTGGCACACGCAACTTTAATTCGCCGGAACAGGAGGAGGTAAGTCCCACCCACTGATGCCCGCTGCCAGCCACCGCCGCTGCAAATGTTTTGGAGGGGGAGAGTCAGGAAGAAGAGCCCCAAGGTGAGGGAAGGGGGGGGGGGGAGACGTCCGCCCTCCCCCGCTGCGCTGCACAATGCTCCTCTCCACTGCGCTGCTCCCCTCCATATATGCTAGGGTGGACGAAGTCCACTCTCCAAAAAAAGTAAGTGGACGTCGTCTACCCGCGTTCACGCAGGACTCGATCCCTGGGTTTAAGGTCCTCAAGAGGTTAAGTAACCTTTTTTTAACTCTTCAGAATCTTAAAGTGACTCCGAGCTCAACAAAAAAATAAAAGTTGTACTCACCAGGGGCTTTCTCCAGCCCAGTGCTGGTCGGGAGGTCCCACGCCGGCGTCCTGGCTCCTCTCCTTCTCCCCGCTCCGGAATGGCTGACAGGCCGCAGCCCGGGCGACACTCGGCAGAGTGTCGGGCTGCTCCTTCCGCGTATGGCGCGGATTAAGTCACACGCCGGCCGCCTCGCGTCATCACGGCGGCCGGCGTGAAAGTACTGCGCATGCGCGCTTTAATCGCGCATGCGCAGTACTTTCACGCCGGCCGCCGTGATGATGCGAGGCGGCCGGCGTGTGACGTAATCCACGTCATATGCGGAAGAAGCAGCCCGACACTCGGGAGAGTGTCGCCCGGGCTGCAGCCTGTCAGCCATTCCGGAGCGGGGAGAAGGAGAGGAGCCAGGACGCCGGCGTGGGACCTTCCGACCAGCACTGGGCTGGAGAAAGCCCCTGGTGAGTACAACTTTTATTTTTTAGATGAGCTCGGAGTCCCTTTAAAAATCCACCCAGAGAGCCCAAATTTAGATGAATTTTTGTATTTTATCGACAGTATTTTACTCATCTCTCATATCTTTCAATAGCGAAAATATTTTCATTTCTTCTCAGCCACTCTTCTTGCGTGAGGCTCACACTAGATTTCCACTTCCTAGAGAAAAGGGTCTTGGCTGCACTGAGCAAATGAATCCACAGGGGATTCTTATATGTACTCATGTATATCGCTGTTGCATGCAAATTAGTTTTATGATGGAATATTACTTGTGACCTTTTCAGCACATTTGTGAATTTTTTTCTGGATCTATGGATAATTCCACCATATGTGGTCATACGCTCTGACATCCATGCATTATCTCCAACACATGTCCAAATATTCTGGTGCAATTTTTTTAACTCTATCTGGCATTGTGTTCATATTTTATTATCAGTTTCTTGAATTGCTGTATTTACAAAGCCTTTATGTACAAGGGATAGACATTTTCCCAGTGTATTTCAGCTTCTGGGTAATCAGTTGATCCGCTGTTTTCCTATTATCTATTATATCGCAACTTGGATATCCTTAAATTCAAGATTCAAGCACTTTATTGTCATTGTGTAACACAACTAAATTACTTTTTCTTGACAACCCCACGGTGCATATAGGGAACACAGTGATAGTAACAAAGGTAGAAATAGAAGAAATTATACAAGTATGCCTGCCAGGTATTACAAACATATAACCTCCTGGGGACCGCCGAGCGTAAATCCTATGCGCACTTGTGGCTGCCTAAGCCTGATGTGGTGTAGGGTTTATGCCACCTGCTTTTAGCGCTCCCGACGCGATCGCACGCTCCTGAGAGGGGAGATTAAGCTGTCACATGACAGCTGACATCTCCCCTCACTGATCAGGAGCCATCGCGATTGACACCAGATCACGTGATCACTACGCTCGCCGGCTGATCGTAGTGATCACTGAAAGCAGCAGCGGTAGGACTGGGACTCACCTTCCTGACATTTCCCCGGCGATCACAGTTCCCTCGGCTCTGCCTCTAATGTCGGGTCCCTGCTTAATGACATCATCAAGCCAGGACCCAGGAACTTAGTGGCAGTGCGAGCAGGTATGCCAGGCAGAGCAGAGGGGGGAGGAGCTGCTCATCGCTGGAGCTGGGGAGGTGAGTAATGGCTGCTTGCTATACTGCGGACACCTACCTTTTCCTTTTGTGCAATACCAGTTGCCTAACTGTCCTGCTGATGCAGCAGATCAGGTGTTTACGTCATTAATGTCGGAACTGACAAGATTAGCTGCATGCTTTTTTCTGGTGTTATTCAGACACTACTGCATCCAAAGAGATCAGCAGGGCTGCCAGCAACTGGCACATTGCTTAAGGGGGAATAAATATGGCAGTATATACCTCTCACTACAGTTGTCCTTTAAAGAGAACCTGAACTGAAAATAAAAAGTCAAAATAACCACACACAGGTCATACTTACCTCCTGTGTAGTCTACTCCTCAAGCTCTTTTTCCTCTCCTGCGTCCCATTTGTCCACTGTAATCAATGGAATTCTCCGTCCTCCATATTGAAAATGGTCATTACCCCATAACAGCTTCCTGGTCAGCACACTGTTAAACTGTAACATCACCCACCTGAGCCATAGGGAAACATGGACATTACCTTGCACATTCAGTTGTAACTGACAGCTGATGCTATATAACTGACAGCAACTGGAATATTTCAGTTCTGACAAAATATTGTCAGAACTGGAAGGGAGCACTGTAAGAAGAAAATGGTGAGCTACTGAGAGGAACTGACAGTGAGGTTAGTATGTAATATTCATTTGCAGCTACGTCATGTGTTTATTTTAAATAATTTTACTCAGTTCAGGTTCCCTTTAATCAATACTAGTTGCCTGGCTATCCTGCTGATCTTCTGACTCTAATATTTTTAGCCATAGACCCTGAACAAGCATGCAGCAGATCAGATGTTTCTGACATTATTGTCAGATCTGACAGATTAGCTGCATGCTTTTTTTCTGGTGTTATTCAGACACTGCTGCATCCAAATAGATCAGCAGAGCTGGCAGGCACCTAGTAATGTATAAAAGGAAATAAATATGGCAGCCTCCATATGCCTTTAATTTAAGGTGTCCTTTAACCACTTTACCCCCGCCCGTACGAATTTCTCCGTCCCTTTTTCCACCCTTTAACCCCCAGGGACGGAGAAATCCGTACTTTCCGCGCTCCCGCCGCTGCCCACGCTCCCGCTCGTAAACACGCCGCCAGCCGCTAGTAAACACGCCGCCACCCGCTCGCCCGGAGATCAATGAACGGGAAAATCCATTCCCGTTCGTTGATCTAAGCCCGCAATGATCCGCTGCTCTCCGATGGGCAGCGCGATCATTGTGAAAAAAAACAAACACTCACAGCCTCCTAGTACTTCCTGCGAGCGTCCGGAAGGACGCTCGCAGGTCGCAATAAACAAAAAGTTACTGTTGCCATCTTGTGGCCAAATAGTAAAACTACACCCTAAGCATTTTTTACATAGAAATAAATTAGTGTTGCACAAAAAATTAACTCATTACCTCCCACACTCCCCATTTTGTTTTTTTTGTAATTAAAAAAAAATTAAAAAATTTACAATTAAAAAAAATACATAAATTGTTACCTTAGGGACTGAACTTTTTAAATATTTATGTCAAGAGGGTATAACACTGTTACTTTATAAACTATGGGCTTGTAATTAGGGATGGACGCAAAACTGAAAAAAAATGCACCTTTATTTCCAAATAAAATATTGGCGCCAAACATTATGATAGGGACATAATTTAAACGGTTTTATAACCGGGACAAAAGGGCAAGTAAATTTCATGGGTTTTAATTACAGTAGCATGCATTATTTAAAAACTATAATGGCCGAAAACTGAAAAATAATTAATTTTTTTCCCACATTTTTCCTATTTTCCCATTAAAACACATTTAGAATAAAATAATTCTTGGCATTATGTCCCACCTAAAGAAAGCCTAATTGGTGGCAGAAAAAACAAGATATTGTTCATTTCACTGCGATAAGTAATGATAAAGTTATAGACGAATGAATGGAAGGAGCGCTGAAAGGTGAAAATTGCTCTGGTGCTCAGGGGGTAAAACCCCTCAGTGGTGAAGTGGTTAAACCATTTAAAGCACCAGCAGCAGGCAAGAAAATACTCAAAATAATGTTGACTCTTTTTTTACCTGCTTTTTGGTACTTTTTCAATTGCAGAGTGATGAAAACTTATTTTAAACGGAGGAGAAAAAGTGAATTGAATAAAGTGTGTGTAACTACTGTCTTGGGCAATTAAAGGACAACTGTAGTGAGAGGGATATGGAGGCTGTCATATTAATTTCCATTTAAGCAATACCAGTTGCCTGGCAGTCCTGGTGATCCTTTATCTCTAATACCTTTAACAATAGACCCTGAACAAGCATGCAGCAGATCAGATGTTTCTGACATTATTGTCAGATATGACAAGATTAGCTGCATGCTTGTTTCTGGTGTGATCCACACACTACTACAGCCAAATAGATCAGCAGGGCTTCCAGGCAACTGATATTGTTTAACCACTTCAGGACCACAGTGCTAAACCCACCTAAAGACCAAGCTATTTCTTTTAAAATAGGCCACTGCAGCTTTAAGGCCAAGCTGCAGGGCCGCACAACACAGCACACTAGTGATCCCCCCTTTGCCCCCACCAACAGTGCTCTCTGTTGGTGGGGTCTGATCGCCTCCCCTGTGTTTATTTATTTATTTTTATAAATATTTATTGTTTTATTTTTTTAAATAAAAATGTGTATTTTTTTTGTTCCCCTGCTCCCTCCCTCCATTCCCCTGGGCATTGTAATACAAAATATGTGTGAAATATCTCTGTAACAAACTTATCTGGAGGCTGTTCTGATAGTGTGGAGCAGGTGGAGGAAGCTTCCTCTTCCTCTTTGGTCAGTCGCATCCCCGGCTCCCCTGTAGACGTGAATCAGCATGTTCGCATCCCCGGCTCCCCTGTAGATGTGGGTCAGCGTGTTGTTTCTGGCAGTCTCCCTAGGAGGACGTGCACAGCTCAGAGCTGCCTTTATAGGTTAAGGAGGCATGCCTGAGGTGTGTCAGCTGATTCCTGCGATCAGCTGACACTTGCTGCTGGGATGTTGCTGATTGGTCTGATTTTCCTGGGGGCTTGGTCTGTGCTCTATTCCTGCTATATAAGCCCTGGGCATTCAGTTACTCGCTGTCCGTTATAGCTATCAGTTCGCTGAGCGCTGGACCTTGTCTTGCTACTGTGCCTAGTCAGCTAGTTTTCAGAGCGCTCTATATATAAATTGTATATTATTCTGTGTATGACCCGGCTAAACCCTCACTCTGATTCTGTCTCCTCCTTGTCTGTACCTCAGCCATCTGATCTAAGTTTATGACCTCCGCCTGTTTTATGTTTTTTGTCTCTGTTTCAGCCTTCTGTACTATAGCCATCTGACCACCTGTGTATGATATCAGCCTGTTATTGACCTAGCCTTGCCTCAGTCCTTTTGTACCGCTCTGACTACACGTGTATGACGTTAGGTGACGATCTGACCACGATTTATCTATTCAGTGATTAGTACATCTAATACCCAGCGTTACATTATAACGGACCACAAAAGTATTATCATGGAGGAGTTGCAATGTCAGGTTCAGCTTCTCACGACTGCCGCTAATCAGCTCAATAATACAGTCGCTGCTCAACAAGAACAGTTGACACAGTTGCTTAACGCACCTCCACCTGAGCATTCGGCTGGCCGTAGAGACCAGCTAGTAGCTCCTCCTATCATTGAGCCTAAAATGCCATTGCCTGAAAAATTCTCTGGGTCCAGATCCGATTTCAGTAACTTCACGAATCAATGTTTGACATATTTTGAGGTTAGGCCGAGGTCACTGGTTCTGAATCTCAGAAAAAAGCCCTAATTAAAACTCTCTTACAAGGTGACTCACAAACTTGGGCATATGGCTTACCTCCCGAGCACGAAGCTTTTACATCGGTAAACACATTTTTTGAAGTAATGGCTGTGGTTTATGCCGATCCTGATGTGGCTTCTACCACAGTTTGTAAACTTTGTGAACTGCGACAGAGCCATCATACTGCAGAGGATTATGCCGCCGAATTTAGGCATTGGTCAGTTTCCTCCAAGTGGGGGGAGGCTGCGCTGCTTGATCAGTTTCTATTAGGTCTGGCTGACTCTTTAATTGATGCACTAGTCAGTCATCCTGAGCCTAAAACCCTCGATGAAGCAATTGCTCTGGCTATTTGTGTGGATAGGCGAATTCGATATCGCCGTCATGGTGGTGCTCATGCATCCTCCACAGTCGCTCCTCATTCTGTTAGTGTGACTACATCCTTGGGTGAAGAACCCATGCAGTTGGATTGTTCCAAATTGTCTCCTTCTGACAAACTTAGAAGACGACATGAGGGGTTATGCATGTATTGTGTTGAAAAGGGGCATTTTGTTCAAAATTGTTCAGCAAAAAGAAAGGCGGAAAATTTCCTAGGTGTAGTTGAGGAATCTCACCTGAGTGAGCAGATTCTTCCCATGAAAGTAAAGAAAGTATTCTTACCTGTAACTATCAATTGGAATAATCAGTGTAGTCCTGCTCAGGCCGGTGGCGGCTCCAGCTTCAGATTTTTGGGGGGGCTCAATGGGGGCACAAGGGCTGGCAGGCCGGGCTTGGCGGGGGGGGGGGGGTAAATTGTGCCGTGGTCATGACGTCATGTGGGCGGGGCTAACTGTAATGTAGTTGTACCAGCTAACGTAGTTACATAAAAAAAAATGAAATAAACGTACATAATGACCGATAGCCTTTCGCCAGTAAATGCACATAAGAGTCAGCTTTTCACCAGTAAATGCACATAATGACAGACAGCATTTCCCCAGTAAATGCACATAAGAGACAACTTTTCACCAGTAAATGCACATAATGACAGACTGCATTTCCGCAGTAAATGCACATAAGAGACAGACAGCATTTCCCCAGTAAATGCACATAAAAGACAACTTTTCACCTGTTAATGCACATAATGACAGACAGCATTTCCCCAGTAAATGCACATAAAAGACAACTTTTCACCAGTTAATGCACATAATGACAGACACCATTTCCCCAGTAAATGCACATAAGAGACAACTTTTCACCAGTAAATGCACATAATGACAGACAGCCAGTGTCCCCAGCATAGGTAACCAGGTGTATAGCTGTCCCCAGTATATGTAGCCAGGCGTATAGCTTTCCCCAGTATATGTAGTCAGGCTGGTGGTGGTGGGCTGGGGGCCCCAGGGCGCCTCAATCCTGACTGGTGGTGGGCTGGAGGCCTCAGGCCTGCGTGGCTGGTGGTGGTCTAGGGGCCCCAGGGCAGCTCAGGCCTGGCTGGTGGTGGTGGGCTGGGCGGAAGGACTCAGGCTCAGGCCAGGCTGGGGGCCCCAGGGAAGGGGGCCCCAGCAGTGGTGGTGGGCTGAGGGACCCAGGGCAGCTTAGGCCTGGCTAGTGGTGGTGGGCTGGGGGACCCAGGGCAGCTCAGGCCTGGCTGGTGGTGGTGCCGGGCTGGGCTCAGGGCAGCTAAGGCCTGGCTGGTGGTGGTGGGCTGGGCGGAAGGACTCAGGCTCAGGCCAGGCTGGGGGCCCCAGGGAAGGGGGCCCCAGCAGTGGTGGTGGGCTGAGGGACCCAGGGCAGCTTAGGCCTGGCTAGTGGTGGTGGGCTGGGGGACTGGGGGACCCAGGGCAGCGCAGGCCTGGCTGGTAGGCTGGGGGACCCAGGGCAGCTCAAGCCTGGCTGGTGGTGGTGGGCTGGGGGCCCCAGGGCAGTTCAGGCCTGGCTGGTGGTGGTGGGCTGGGGGCCCCAGGGCAGCTAAGGCCTGGCTGGTGGTGGTAGGCTGGGGGCCGCAGGGCAGCTAAGGCCTGGCTGGTGGTGGTAGGCTGGGGGCCCCAGGGCAGCTAAGGCCTGGCTGGTGGTGGCAGACTGGGGGCCCCAGGGAAGCTAAAGCCTGGCTGGTGGTGGTAGACTGTGGGCCCCAGGGCAGCTAAGGCCTGGCTGGTGGTGGTATGCTGGGGGCCCCAGGGCAGCTAAGGCCTGGCTGGTGGTGGTAGACTGGGGGCCCCAGGGCAGCTAAGGCCTGGCTGGTGGTGGTAGACTGGGGGCCCCAGGGCAGCTAAGGCCTGGCTGGTGGTGGTAGGCTGGGGGCCCCAGGGGGCACTCGGAGTCAGGCCTGGTGGGTGGTGGTGGTGCCACCTGGCCGTGCTGGGCTCAGGAGGGCAGCTCAGGCCTGGGTGGCTGCCTGCAGTGCCTGGTGCAAAAAAACAATTTGGCAGTTGGCTGGCTGGAGTAGTGAACAGGACAGGACACCCACCTTGAGCTGCCTTGTTGTTGAAGTTCCGAGTCCTGCTGGCTCAGCCTGGCTGCGGAGCTCTGGCCTGGGCTGGCTGTCTAGCTGACTGGCTCGGCTCCAGAGTCCAGCCTCTCTAGTCCTGTGTGCGCTGACCCGTGGGTGCCTGGGCTGGGGGTCACACTCACTGCCACTGGGTGTGACCAGCTGAGTGCTGGCCTGGCTGTGCGCATGCCGCGGCACGGAGAGTCCTCTGGAGAGGAGACTGTCAGTGAAGCAGTCACTCACTAACTGCGCAAGCGGGCCAGGAGGAGAGCGCGCTGCACGTCACCTGATGCCGCCGGACATCGTTACGTGACATACGCGTCGCGTACTTTACTGCAGCACCCGGGGCGGGGGTGATCGCTGGTTGGTGGCGGTCACAGTCAGCGCCTGCCCAAGCCCTCCTCCTAGTCCCAGACTCCCAGGCTCGTCCTTGTGAAGCCAGGAAAGTAGGGTCGGGTCGGCCTCGGAACGGAAGTTTTCGGTGGCTGCGGCGGGGGGGCTTTAAGGGGGGCTAATGAGTCGCCAGCTGGGGCTGAAGCCTGGGTAAGCCCCAGCGTGGCGCCGCCACTGGCTCAGGCCTTTGTTGACTCTGGTGCAGCAGGTAACTTTATTGATTCAGATTTTGCCACAAGCTTAGGAATTCCGACCTTGCCTTTGCTGAACAAGTTGTATGTTACGGCCATTGACAACTCCCCTCTTCAGTGTGGTCAGCACATCACCATAACTCCTGAGGTTTCTTTACAGATCGGTGTGTTACATTTTGAAAAACTGCAGTTTTTTGTTCTCAGAATGCCATCTTGTTCCTTGGTGCTAGGTCTCCCGTGGTTGCAGACACACAATCTTCACACTGATTGGTGCTCTGGTCAACTCACGAATTGGTCCTCTCAGTGTTCTGAGAAGTGTTTAAAGAAAATTCCATTTCGTAATGTAGAAATCGTGTCTGACAGGTTACCGTATCAATATAAGTCTTTTGCCGATGTTTTTCCGCCTCAGTCTGCTGACCAGTTGCCCCCTCACAGACCATACGATTGTCCTATTGATTTGCTGCCAGGTACCATGCCTTCTCAGGGACATTTATATAACACTCTCTGGCCCTGAAAAACAAGCTATGAGAGAATATATTAAGGAGAACCTTGATAAGGGCTTTATTCGACCATCGACCTCCCTAGTTGGGGTTGGGTTTTTTCTTTGTAGAAAAAAAAGATGGTGGATTGTGTCCCTGTATTGATTACAGGAACAAAATTACGGTAAAAAAACGATATCCACTACCCCTCATTAATGACTTGTTTTTGCAGGTATCTGGCGCAAGAATTTTCAGCAAATTGGACTTAAGGGTTGCATATAATTTGATTAGGATACGTCAAGGTGACGAATGGAAGACGGCTTTTAACACCCAAGATGGACATTACCAGTATCTCGTAATGCCTTTAGGCCTATGTAATGCTCCAGCCGTATTCCAAGACTTTGTTAATGACGTCTTCAGGGATGTTCTGGACAAATAAGTCGTGGTCTATTTAGACGATATCTTGATCTACTCTCACTCGTTGTCAGAACATCAAGAACACGTTAACTGGGTCCTTCAGACATTTAGGGAATATTCACAGCCATTCAAACGGCCATTTATGCCACCAATTTCCAACAGGAGTATTGTACTCCTTTAAGATGGTGAAAATGCCTCTTTTCTTGATTGCAAGCGTACGTAGTTACAGTCAGCGTGTGTCCCACTGTGGTACACATGGACTGCGCTGACGCGTAGCTTGGTACACATTCGGGAACACGCTTCCTATTGGACGCGTGCACGTCTGGTTGATGCATACGTCTCTACGCATACGGCTGGAATGTGTACGTCGTCGCGTACTCGCCCCTAACAGGTGACACAGGAAATAAAAACCTGTGTATTTTTGTGTATTGGCGTGGATCAGCCTCGGAAGAAGCACCGTCGTGCGAAATGGCTGCTAGGCTACCATTTTTGCCCTGCACCCACCACCGCCACCCTCTGATATGGTAGTACATCCATCTCACGCAATTATTATAAAAGCATAAGTTGTCTGCACATGACTTTTGTACCTACCTCTTTGAATGCAAGTCATATATATATGTTGTGATTTATATCACACTGAAAACACAATTAAATCTGAATCAACTGCAGTGCCTGATGGAACTTTTTCTTTCTTCTGATGATCTGTGATGTGTATACCTGCTAGCAACATCATGAGCACGCAGTTTCTTTAATCAAGGTGGCGTTTGAATATCTGTCATTTCCTACCTCCAGTGATATGGCTACGGGTCTTGTAGTGCCGGTAGACCCTATACTCCTTGACTTGATCCTTGTCATTTTCATCTGGGTTTCATCCCGAGACCAACGGTCAGACTGAAAGAACTAATCAATCCCTGGAGCAGTACCTCAAGTGTTTTGAGTCTGATCATCAGGAGACCTGGCTTCAGTTTTTACTATTTGCGGAATTCACATTTAATAACCTCTCTAGTTCCTCCACCAAATTATTACCATTTCAGGTAGTTACTGGCCGAACTCCTAAATTCACCTCATTCTCCCATTCACATTCCTCTCATCCACTCTTGGAGGAATGGATTTCTCACATGCAGACAGTCTGGGCTCACGTCAGAGAAAATTTGAAAGGAGCGGTTGTTCAACAAAAATCTCAGGCTGATCGTCATCGGTCCCCTGAGTACGAGTTTTCACCTGGAGATATGGTGTGGGTGTCTACCTGCAACCAGTGGTGCTCACCGCCAGGTCGTGATCACGCTTACGCATGGATTCACGACCATTTTGACGCATTCCGCCTCGGACACGAAAATCCGTGAATAGATTTTCAACCACGAAAATCTACTTCGGCTTCGCGTGAATGCGGACAGAAATCCGCATTCACGCTCGTGAAACCCGGGGCTGTCGTGGTTTGCGGAAATGCGTCAAACTATGCGGAAGTGACACATTGCAGGCCAATCAGAGTGCCCCAGCCAGGCCCTAGCAACCAATCACAGGAGGGGAGCTATGCCCTCCCCTCCTGAATATAAAGCGGCGGCCATGATGGAAAAGCTCTGTCCTTGCTACTAGACTGTGGTGCTGAGAGGATTATCTCCAGGCCATTGTTGTTTGAGCAAGTGCATTTATTGTGTTAAAAACAAAACGTTTTTTTTGCTAACACTGCTCTTATACTGTACACAGTTAGCTAGTCAGTGAGTGATTGCTGTAGTTAGTTGTAGTCAGTGTAGTGTAGTGGGAGTGTGGGAGTCTAGTGATTATTTAACTGTGTGTAGTGCTGTGCAGGCAGGTTCAGTGCTGCAGTGTAGTGGGAGTGGGGATTATCTGTGTGTAGAGTGCAGGCAGGCAGGTTAGTGCAGCTGCAGTGTTCACTTGTATATTCCAGTGACAGTTATACACTTGTACTATTTGCAGGCAGCCAGTCACACCGCCGGCGCCGCCACTCTCTGCCAGCGCTGTTCATTCATTCTGTCAGTGACCTTGTGCCGTGCCCAGTGCCCACTGCTCGCTCGCTCGCTGGCATATGAGCATCTCATTACACAGTGTGACATCCTTGTGTGCCCACTGCATCCTTCAGTGACCTAGTTGTATATCCAGTGCCCACTGCTGTGCCCACTGCATCCTTCAGTGACCTTGTACTGTGGCCACTGCATCCTTCAGTGACCTAGTTGTATATCCAGTGCCCACTGCTGTGCCCACTGCATCCTTCAGTGACCTTGTACTGTGGCCACTGCATCCTTCAGTGACCTAGTTGTATATCCAGTGCCCACTGCTGTGCCCACTGCATCCTTCAGTGACCTTGTACTGTGGCCACTGCATCCTTCAGTGACCTTGTACTGTGCCCACTGCATCCTTCAGTGACCTTGTACTGTGCCCACTGCATCCTTCAGTGACCTAGTTGTATATCCAGTGCCCACTGCTGTGCCCACTGCATCCTTCAGTGACCTTGTACTGTGGCCACTGCATCCTTCAGTGACCTAGTTGTATATCCAGTGCCCACTGCTGTGCCCACTGCATCCTTCAGTGACCTTGTACTGTGCCCACTGCATCCTTCAGTGACCTTGTACTGTGCCCACTGCATCCTTCAGTGACCTTGTACTGTGCCCACTGCATCCTTCAGTGACCTAGTTGTATATCCAGTGCCCACTGCTGTGCCCACTGCATCCTTCAGTGACCTTGTACTGTGGCCACTGCATCCTTCAGTGACCTAGTTGTATATCCAGTGCCCACTGCTGTGCCCACTGCATCCTTCAGTGACCTTGTACTGTGGCCACTGCATCCTTCAGTGACCTTGTGCTGTGCCCACTGCATCCTTCAGTGACCTTGTACTGTGCCCACTGCATCCAGTGATTCATTACTAGCAACATGTCTGGCAGGGTTTCGCGGGGTGAGAGTAAAGGGAGTTCAATTGCCTCAGCCACTTCTGGGACTGCTCCACGTCCAGAGAGAGGACGCCCAGCTGTACGTGGTCGTGATGCAGCAGAAAAGGGGGCAGCAAAGCCTGGGCCGAGTCAGCGGACGCCATTGTCCAAATATTTTAAAGTTTCTGGTCCCCGTGTGGTGGTTGAGCAAATGGAACCTGACGTACTCATGGAGATCATGACTTCCTCCCAGACCTCTACTGTGAGCACCACTCCAAGCAGTAGCAGCAGCAGCCAACATCCCACGCTTGTTGTGACATCCACCCCAGCACCCACTGGTCAGCAGCCCTCCCAGGATGACAGCGTTCTGTCCCTCAGTCCGGCATCTGGGAACCTGCTGATGCAAGAAGCACAGGACTTACTGGGGACTGATGTGGCAGAGATTGAGATCGGGCCACAATCACAAGCGTTGTTGAGTTCTGGTGATGAAGAAGAGGGGTCTGTGTCTGGGGATGTAGGGACAGAAGAGGAGGCGGGGGAGTCAGAGGAAGAGCTGGATTATGATGATGCTGCTGATGATGACGTTGTGGACCCTAACTATGTGCAGCCTGCTGAGTCCGTGGAAGAATGGTCAGAGCAGGATGACGAGTCACCTCGGCCTAGGCAAGGATATCGCCATATGTCAGGCAGGGGCATCGGCAGCAGTGGGCGTGGAGGAAGTAGACAGGACACTGCTTCAGCCGGCACCACCACCATGCAACCCCCGGCAACTACTACCACACATTGCTCCGCTGCACCCTCTGCTAGTGGGGGCCGCAGTAAATTAAAGTCACCAGTGTGGGATTGCTTTGAGGAATGTACTGATGACAAAAGGTATGCGGTGTGCAGGTTATGCAGCAAAAGATTGAGCCGTGGGAAAAGTCTGAGCAAGATGGGTACCTCATCCCTCCAGGGCCACCTGAGAAGCCGCCACTGCCGCGAGTATGCGGACTTTAAGAGGAAGCAGGCACTGCTGGCAGGGGTTCCTGAGAGCAGAAGGCCCACCAGCGCAGCAGCATCCTCCCTCCCTCAGGGTCGTGAATCCCCCACAGCAGCAGCAGTAGTAGCACGCAAGCGCTCTTCCACCTCGGCTGCTCAGGACACAGACATTGAGGCTGGCAGCCAGTGTTCGTCTCTCTCCTCTGCCTCCCCTGCATCCCAGCGTCGTCAGACCCTGCTGAGCGACACCTTTCAGGGTCTGACCAAGCCTCTGCCTCCAAGCCACAGGCGGATCCGCAAACTAAATGGCTTGCTGGCCCGGGCCATGGCATCACAGCTGCTTCCCTACTCCCTGGTGCAGGAGGGGAGCGCCATGCGGACGCTGCTCCAATTTGGCATCCCCGAGTGGCAAGTCCCCAGTCGCCACTATTTCAGCAGGAGCGCGATCCCAGCACTCCACAAGTTTGCGGTGGAAAACGTGGCCCATTCCCTGGACTACTCTGTGGGCAAGCGGGTCCACGTGACCATGGACTCGTGGAGTAGCAGATTTGGGACAGGTCGCTACCTGTCCTTTACGGCCCACTGGGTGACACTGATGGAAGGGAGGGAGGACAAGAGCGCATCAGCCCAGCTAGTGGTGCCACCGCGCGGGATCAGGGGGGATGCAGAAGGGTCCTGTCACGACACTCCCTCAGCACCCGGAAAGCAAGCCCGCCTCGGCAGCAGCAGCGCCAAGCCTTGACACTGCCAAGCCCTTTTAAAATTGGTGACCCTGGGGAAGGAGAGGCTTACGGCCACCAACGTCCTGGCCGCCCTCAGGAAGCAGGAGCGGAGGTGGCTGACCCCCAGAGGCCTGGAAGTGGGGTATGTGGCAGCCGATAACGGGGCCAACCTGGTGGCAGCAGTGCAGCAGGGAAACCTCCAGCACATCCCCTGCTTGGCCCACGTGCTCAATCTTGTGGTGCAGCGCTTCTTGCGCACCTACCAGGGGATGAGCGAGCTGCTGCAGGATGCCCGGGCGGTGGTACGCTTTTTCCGCCTGTCAGCCACTGCCTCTGCACTCTTGTCCACCTTACAGCAGCAGTATGGAAGGCCACAACACCGGATGATCATCGACATGCCAGTTCGCTGGAATTCGACTCTGGCCATGTTGGAGCGGCTGTGTCAGCACAGGCTGGCTCTTAGGGCCTACATGCTAGACCCAAGTGTCCCCAGCAACCAGCAAGTCCCCATGATTACTGCCACTCAGTGGACACTGATGCAGCAAGTATGCCTGGTGCTGAGTCCCTTCCTGGAGGCAACCAAGATGGTCAGTGAGGAGCGGGCCTCTGTGTGCCAGTGGGTGCCCTTGGTTTGTCTACTGGAGCAGGCAATGGACAATTTAATTGAGCATGGGGATGAAGCCCTGAGGCAGTTGGAAGAACAGGAGCAGATGGCAGCACAGTCCTGCTCAGAGGAGGGCTCACAGCAGGTAGTGGAAGAGTTGGAGGTCCCTAACCTGAATGAGGAGGAGGAGGAGGAGCAGAGTGCAGCAGGCGTTGTACGTGGATGGCGGTTTGAGGAGGACAACGACATGGCACAGGAAGAGGACAGGCATGCATTATGGGACAATGGCGAGGACGAGGAAGATCTTGCTGGCAGGGCCCACTTGTTTCCCATGGCTGTGCACATGTTGCGCTGCCTTCGCAGGGACCCCCGGGTGATCCAGATGCGTTCAAGGGAGGACATCTGGATTACCTTGATGCTTGATCCCCGTCTGAAGGGGAAGCTGGGAGACTTAATGACGCCATCCACCACCGAGCAACGCACAAGGGAGTTGAAGGAGGCCCTTGTGCGCAGACTACTGGAAGCATTCCCCCAGCATTCCACCCCCACTGTAACTGCTCTGCCAAGCCAGCAAGAGGTGCCTGCCATTGCCACTAGCAGCACAACAACAACCACCAGCAGCAGCAGCAGCAACTGGCGCCCCGGAGACCTGAAGAGCCTAAGCAAGAGCCTGTATGCAGTGCAGCAGCCCAGAACAGAGGTGCCCGCCACAGCATCCACCACCAACCAGCACAAGCAACGACTGACCACCATGGTGTCTGACTATATGGGGTCATCCAGCGGGCTCAATGACACCGACAGCCCCGTGGACCCCTTGGAGTACTGGGTCAAGAGACTGGACATCTGGAGCGAGCTTTACCAGTACGCCCTGGAACTCCTATCCTGCCCTCCTTCCAGTGTCCTCTCAGAGAGATGCTTTAGTGCGGCCGGTGGCGTGGTCACAGAGAAGCGCTCTCGGCTCTCCCACGCCTCTGTGGACAAACTCACCTTCCTGAAAATCAACCAGGCTTGGGTGGAAGGTGAGTTCCTGGCCCCTATTGTCGGACACAGGGGGACATGAAGTGGCTGCTGCATGTGCTGTTGTTAACTATGCCTGCCTTTATAAAGACATTTACTACCTGCCTAGTGCCTACCTTGGTTAATTTTTTGGTGTTATGGTACTACTACCAGTAAGTTGCCATGGTCCTCCTTCTGAGCTGCTGAACTGACCGCCCGCTTTGTCCTCCTGACTCAGTCGCTACTACACTCTGCGTTCACACTGCCCGGGTCGCCGGGTGCATTTAATTTTTTGGCCAGCACTATGACGCTGTGCTACTTCTACTGTGCTGCTGCTGCTGAACTGACCGCCCGCTTTGTTCTCCTGACTCAGTCGCTACTACCCTCTGCGTTCACACTGCCCGGGTCACCGGGTGCATTTAATTTTTTGGCCAGCACTATGACACTGTGCTACTACTACTGTGCTGCTGCTGCTGAACTGACCGCCCGCTTTGTCCTCCTGACTCAGTCGCTACTACACTCTGCGTTCACACTGCCCGGGTCGCCGGGTGCATTTAATTTTTTGGCCAGCACTATGACGCTGTGCTACTACTACTGTGCTGCTGCTGCTGAACTGACCGCCCGCTTTGTCCTCCTGACTCAGTCGCTACTACACTCTGCGTTCACACTGCCCGGGTCGCCGGGTGCATTTAATTTTTTGGCCAGCACTATGACGCTGTGCTACTACTACTGTGCTGCTGCTGCTGAACTGACCGCCCGCTTTGTCCTCCTGACTCAGTCGCTACTACACTCTGCGTTCACACTGCCCGGGTCGCCGGGTGCATTTAATTTTTTGGCCAGCACTATGACGCTGTGCTACTACTACTGTGCTGCTGCTGCTGAACTGACCGCCCGCTTTGTCCTCCTGACTCAGTCGCTACTACACTCTGCGTTCACACTGCCCGGGTCGCCGGGTGCATTTAATTTTTTGGCCAGCACTATGACGCTGTGCTGCTACTACTGTGCTGCTGCTGCTGAACTGACCGCCCGCTTTGTTCTCCTGACTCAGTCGCTACTACCCTCTGCGTTCACACTGCCCGGGTCACCGGGTGCATTTAATTTTTTGGCCAGCACTATGACGCTGTGCTACTACTACTGTGCTGCTGCTGCTGAACTGACCGCCCGCTTTTCCTCCTGACTCAGTCGCTACTACACTCTGCGTTCACACTGCCCGGGTCGCCGGGTGCATTTAATTTTTTGGCCAGCACTATGACGCTGTGCTACTACTACTGTGCTGCTGCTGCTGAACTGACCGCCCGCTTTGTCCTCCTGACTCAGTCGCTACTACACTCTGCGTTCACACTGCCCGGGTCGCCGGGTGCATTTAATTTTTTGGCCAGCACTATGACGCTGTGCTACTACTACTGTGCTGCTGCTGCTGAACTGACCGCCCGCTTTGTCCTCCTGACTCAGTCGCTACTACACTCTGCGTTCACACTGCCCGGGTCGCCGGGTGCATTTAATTTTTTTGCCAGCACTATGATGCTGTGCTACTACTACTGTGCTGCTGCTGCTGAACTGACCGCCCGCTTTGTCCTCCTGACTCAGTCGCTACTACACTCTGCGTTCACACTGCCCGGGTCGCCGGGTGCATTTAATTTTTTGGCCAGCACTATGACGCTGTGCTACTACTACTGTGCTGCTGCTGCTGAACTGACCGCCTGCTTTGTCCTCCTGACTCAGTCGCTACTACACTCTGCGTTCACACTGCCCGGGTCGCCGGGTGCATTTAATTTTTTGGCCAGCACTATGACGCTGTGCTACTACTACTGTGCTGCTGCTGCTGAACTGACCGCCCGCTTTGTCCTCCTGACTCAGTCGCTACTACACTCTGCGTTCACACTGCCCGGGTCGCCGGGTGCATTTAATTTTTTGGCCAGCACTATGACGCTGTGCTACTACTACTGTGCTGCTGCTGCTGAACTGACCGCCCGCTTTGTCCTCCTGACTCAGTCGCTACTACACTCTGCGTTCACACTGCCCGGGTCACCGGGTGCATTTAATTTTTTGGCCAGCACTATGACGCTGTGCTGCTACTACTACCACCAGTATGTTGCCGTGGTCCTTCTGTGCTGCTGAACTGACCGCCCGCATAGTCCTTCTCCTGACTCAGTCGCTACCACCACTGCACTCTGCGTTCACACTGCCCGTATCCACTGACAACTCTGCTGCGATGTCATTGCTAATTGCTGCAAAAAAAAAAAAAAAAATTACAAAAACCTCTCTGGAGCCTTTTTGCCGTCAGCCACTCATCCTCCTCCAGCGGTACCTTCGCCGCCAAGTGCCATTGGAACTCACCTTCACCTCTTTGACTGCTTAACGCGTATATCCCTTTTTAAAACCACTTATTACCAATTAATAGCCCCATTTAAAGTGTTGATTTCACTTTAAAATCCATTTTCTCTAGAAAAATTTTTTGGGGGGGAATTTTTTATGTTGAAGTTATGTTGCCCCTTATCACCTCGATAATCCATGCTATTTGGGGGACTGTAGCATGTATGGGGGCTTTGTTATTAACGTTAAAAGAAAATCCGCCTCCGGGCGTGAATCCGCGCGTGATTACGCCATTCACGGGAAAAAATCCGCGTGGTTGCGTGGACACGGACGAAAATCCGCATGCGGCGGGGCCGAATGCGGATTTTTTTTTGCAACCATGCGGATTTCCGAATTCGTGGATGAGGCACATCCGAGCATCCCTGCCTGCAACATTGCTCTCCGTCAGCCATCTGCCAAGTTAGGTCCCAAATATATCAGTCCTTATCCTATTGCTAAGAAAATTAATGATGTTGTATATCGGGTGACTTTGCCTCAGTCTAGCATGCAGCTAATCCAGTCTGACTTCAGTCAGAGCACCTGATCTGCATGCTTGTTGAGGGGCTGTAGCTAAAAGTATTAGAGACACAGGATCAGCAGGAGAGTCAGGTAATTGGTATTATTTTAAAAGGAAAAATCCATATCCTTCTCAGTTTAGGTTCCCTCTAAGTACGAGATAGAAAGAATGTTGGATTCTCGGAAGTTCTGTAATTCTCTATACTTGGTGGATTGGAAAGGTTATGGCCCAGAGGAGAGAAGTTGGGTTCCTGCACAGCAAGTCCATGCCGATGAGTTAATTCAGGAATTTCATTGTCAACATCCTGATAAGCCAGGTGGGGAGTGTCCAGAGTCCACCCCTCGTCGTAATGTAACAAACTTATCTGGTGTTGTCTCTGGAGGCTGCTCTGATAGTATAGAGCAGCTGGAGGAAGCTTCCTCTTCTTCTTTGGTCAATCACATCCCTGGCTCCCCTGTAGACGTGAATCAGCATGTTCGCATCCCCGGCTCCCCTGTAGATGTGGGTCAGCGTGTTGTTTCTGGCAGTCTCCCTAGGAGGACGCGCGCAGCTCAGAGCTGCCTTTATAGGTTAAAGAGTAACTGTCAGGCATAAAATTCATAATCAATGCTCTATTAAACACTGTTAAGTAAGTAAAAAAGATGCTAGCAAGGCAATTCTAAAGTTTAAAATCAATTCACTTAGATTATTAGTTCCCAGTAGTGTTGGGCGAACAGTGTTCGCCACTGTTCGGGTTCTGCAGAACATCACCCTGTTCGGGTGATGTTCGAGTTCGGCCGAACACCTGACGGTGCTCGGCCAAACCGTTCGGCCACATGGCCGAACTAAGAGCGCATGGCCGAACGTTCCCCGAACGTTCGGCTAGCGCTGTGATTGGCCGAACGGGTCACGTGGTTCGGGCCCGAACGCGCTCTGATTGGCCGAACGGTCACGTGGTTCGGGTAAATAAATACCCGAACCACGTCATATCTCCGCCATTTGTCTGTGGGTTTAGCTTTGGGTAGGCAGGCAGGGTAGTTCGCTCTCCAGCCACGCTAGCCAGGGTCCCCCACAGTCATTGTGTGTCGCTGCTGGGAACAGTAGTACACCGCTCGCTCAGCCACACTATATATAGCATTGTTTACTGCCACTGTGTACCTCGCTCAGCCACGCTATATATATAGCATTGTGTTTTCTGACACTCTGTGTACACGGCTTAGCCTGACTAATATAGCATTGTGTGTACTGCCACTGTGCACCTCGCTCAGCCACGCTATATATAGCATTGTGTGTACTGCCACTGTGCACCTCGCTCAGCCACGCTATATATAGCATTGTGTGTACTGCCACTGTGCACCTCGCTTAGCCACGCTATATATATAGCATTGTGTTTTCTGACACACTGTGTACACGGCTTAGCCTGACTAATATAGCATTGTGTGTACTGCCACTGTGCACCTCGCTCAGCCACGCTATATATAGCATTGTGTGTACTGCCACTGTGCACCTCGCTCAGCCACGCTATATATAGCATTGTGTGTACTGCCACTGTGCACCTCGCTCAGCCACGCTATATATAGCATTGTGTGTACTGCCACTGTGCACCTCGCTCAGCCACGCTATATATATAGCATTGTGTTTTCTGACACTCTGTGTACACGGCTTAGCCTGACTAATATAGCATTGTGTGTACTGCCACTGTGCACCTCGCTCAGCCACGCTATATATAGCATTGTGTTTTCTGACACTCTGTGTACACGGCTTAGCCAGACTATATAGCATTGTGTGTACTGCCACTCTGTGTACACCGCTCAGCCAGACTATATAGCATTGTGTTTACTTTCACTCTGTGTCTGCTGGGCCTGGGAACAGTAGTACACCGCTCACCCGCCACTGTATAGCATTGTGCTCTGTGTCGCTGCTGGGAATAGTGGTACTGTATAGCATTTCTGTGCTGCCACTGTACTGCTGCCAGTCAGCGTGTACTGTAAGGATAAGTGAAATGAGGAAGAAATCCGGTGAAAGAGGAAGGGGCAAGGGAAGAGGTGTTTCCCCTGACGGTTCACGTACAGGCCACAGGGGAGCACCCAAGAAAACCCACTCAATACCGCCCATGTTGTCCAGGACAACAACCCTCACAAATCCAAAAGAACAGGACCAGATAATTACTTGGATGACCTCTCAAGCGTCCAGCAGTGGGTTAAGCAGCACCAGCACATCACGCACGAGGTCCGAGTCCTCAGCCAGTTACAAGGAGCCAGTGGGCACAAAGCTGACACAACCAGGAGCGACACCACGCACACAATTGCCAGATAACCAGTCCTATGAATTACCTCAGGACACAATGGGGTATTCGCAGGAGCTATTCCCAGCCCAACAAACTTCCACCTATGAAAGGTCAATGGAGGAACAGCCAGAAATGTTGTGCCCGGATTCACAACCATTAACTGTGGGAAATGCACCGCGCACTGAAATACAAGGCGAGTCCGAGGAGGACTCGGAAACCCAAATCCCAGAGCAAGTTGGGCAGGAGGGGTTGCAATTGCAGGAGGTCGGCCGACAAGATCTGGAAGACGACGTTGGAGTGAGCTGCGCAGAGGTTGTTCTGGGGAGCTCTACTCCACGGCGGCGGCCCCCCACAATGACATATGACGAGTTTGAGGAGATGGAAGAGGAGGGTATGGACAATGTGGACAGAGACCCAGATTTTATTTGTGAACGAGAACATCGCCGTCGTAGCAGCAGCACAAATGAGTCTGTTGAAGAACCCACTGCTGCACGAGTTCGCCTTGTGCCACAAGGTAGGCGGCGCGCAATTTCAGGCACCACAAGCGTGGAAGTTAGAGTGAGAGGCAAAAGAGGAGGAAACAGAAATCGCCAGCAAGGAGGCAGGTGCTCCAAAGTCTGGGCTTTCTTTGAAGACTGCACTGAGGATGTTACCATGGCGATTTGCAAGGTGTGCAAGACTCGCCTGAGCAGGGGGAAAAGTATTAACAACCTCTCCACCACCAGCATGAGCCGCCACATGCTATCCAAACATCCCACTCTGTGGGCAAACGCGGCAGGACAGGGTACCAGCAACACTGCCTCCCTTGGGTTCACCAGACTCACCACCAGACCCGCCTCAGCAGCAGCAGTAGCCCAGCCATTGCGTGGTTCACAACATTCACAAACATCAGACGACGCTGACACTGTCACTTTCCGGAGTAGTGCTCTTGAGGTCTCCCAGTGTTCATCAAACACAACAACCAACAGCCCTTCCGTGTGCAGCGCTACGGTTCAGTTGTCTGTGTCGGAGATGTTTGAGCGCAAGAGGAAATTGCCAGCAAATGACCCCCGGGCCGTGGCAGTAACAGCCAGCATAGCCAAGCTTCTGGCCTGCGAAATGCTGCCATATCGAGTGGTGGAGACAAACAGCTTCAAGGGCATGATGTCAGTGGCCATCCCACGTTACGTGGTTCCCAGCCGCTACCACTTTGCGCGCTCTGCAGTGCCTGAGTTGCATGAGCACGTGGTCAGCAAAATAACCCGAAGCTTGAAGAATGCCGTTGCCTGCAAGGTTCACCTCACCACTGACACCTGGACGAGTGCGTTCGGCCAGGGTCGATACATCTCCCTTACCGCGCACTGGGTGAACCTTGTGGAGCCTGGCAGCGATTCCTCACCTGCTACGGCGCGGGTGTTGCCCACGCCGCAAACAGCTGCACCGCCGTCCCTCCCACTGGATAACAACAGCAGCACCTACCTCTCTGACTCCTTCTCCTCCAACGCATCTCAAAGCTGTACCTCTTTCGGAAACGCTAACCCAGCAGCAGTAGGATCGTGGAAGCAGTGCAGCACAGCTGTTGGCATGCGTCAGCAAGCGTTGCTGAAGCTGATCTGCCTTGGGGATAAGCAGCACACGGGAGGAAATTTGGAGGGGAATAAAGGAACAGACGGATTTGTGGCTGGCACCGCTGGACCTGAAACCGGGCATGGTTGTGTGTGATAATGGGAGTAATCTCATTCGCGCTTTAAGGTTGGCTAAGCTGACACACATCCCTTGCCTGGCGCACGTGATGAACCTAGTAGTTCAGCGGTTCCTGAGGACATACCCAGGCGTGGCCGATCTTCTGTTGAAGGTGCGTCGAGTGGCCAAACATTGTAGAAATTCCAGTACTGCTTCGGGGGCACTCGCCAAGATGCAGGAGCGCTTCAATCTCCCCCACCATCGCTTGCTGTGTGATGTCCCTACGTGCTGGAATTCTACGCTGCACATGCTAGCACGCTTTTGTGAGCAGAAGAGTGCAGTGGTCCAGTACATGACGGCGCAGTACCGAGGCGCATCCGGACAGCTGCCAAGCTTCTGTGGATCCGATTGGGCCAACATGTTGGACCTCTGCCAAGTCCTCCAAAATTTTGAGCAATCCACGTTGCTTGTGAGCAGTGACAACTCTTCAGTCAGCATTACCATACCACTGCTGTGTTTACTGAAGAGGTCGATGTTAAAAATCAAGGAAACAGCTGTCATGATGCAACTGGGGGAATCTGAAGGAGAAAACGATCAGCGTGATGGTACCAACATCAGGCCATCCGCCTCAGGGAACGCTGGCCCCAGCAGCTATGACGAAGAAGAGGAGGAGGAACAGCTGGAGTTGGAGCAGGAATTTCATGCCACCACTGACGAGGGCCAGAGCGGTGCACGTTGGACTTCCACAATTCAACGCGAATGGTCAGCAGAAGCAGACCAGGAGGAAGGTGACGACTATGATGCATCACAACAACTATCACAACGCTCACAAGAGGATGATGAGGATTCTGGTAGGACTCTGGCACACATGGCTCAATTCATGCTAGACTGCATTGAACGTGACCCACGCATTGTGCGCATTCTGGACAACACCAATTACTGGGTTTATACCCTTCTGGATCCACGGTACAAACACAATGTTCCAAAACTGCTTGAAGAAAGAGTCAGACAGGTCAAAATGGAAGAATACCAGCAGGCCCTTGTGGAGACTTTAGAGAGGAGATTGACATCCTCCCCCTCCTCTAGCCAGTTGTACGCAGACAGACTGACTTCCGCAAACCCAGGACGACCAGGAGGGCAGCAAACAACGCAAGCCGCAGCTAGTACCCAAAAGGGAACGGTATCGGCAGTGTCCTTGGAGTGGGAAAATTTTCTGACACCCATGCAGCAGCAGCCCACTGAACAGCAAGCGTGCAGATCCACCTCCAACACCGATCGCCTGGAGAAGATGGTCAAGGACTACATGTCAGATGACGTAGCTGTGTCGAACAATCCATCTGCACCCTTCAACTATTGGGTATCGAAGCTAGACACCTGGCACGAACTGGCAATGTACGCAATAGAGGTGCTGGCTTGCCCGGCAGCCAGCGTTATGTCGGAACGCTGTTTCAGTGCTGCCGGAGGCATCGCCACAGATCGGCGTATCCGCCTCTCTACAGAAAATGCAGACCGTCTGACTCAAATTAAAATGAATCAATCCTGGATTGGAAATGACTACGCAACACTCCAGGACCCCAACCAAGTAACATGACCAATGAACATCTGGGATGGTGTAGCGTTTCCGGTCCCTGTTTATTGAACCTCTCATCTGTATTACATTTATGACTGCATGGCGGCAAAAAGCATTGCTGCTATATCCGCACGCTTTTTGTCCTCATGCAAGGCCTGGGTTGTTGTGTCTCAAAAACCGTGGCCTTCTCCTCCTGCGCCTGCTCCTGTTCCATCACGTCTGCTGCTGCTGGGTTAGCGTTGCCGCGTGGTCCCTGTTTATTGAACCACTTATCTTTATTACATTTATGACTGCATGGCGGTACAAAGCATGCTATCCGCACGCTTCTTGCCCTCATGCAAGGCCTGGGTTGTTGTGTCTCACAAAGCGTGGCCTTCTCCTCCTGCGCCTCCTCCTGTTCCATCACGTCTGCTGCTGCTGGGTTAGCGTTGCCGCGTGGTCCCTGTTTATTGAACCACTTATCTTTATTACATTTATGACTGCATGGCGGTACAAAGCATGCTATCCGCACGCTTCTTGCCCTCATGCAAGGCCTGGGTTGTTGTGTCTCACAAAGCGTGGCCTTCTCCTCCTGCGCCTCCTCCTGTTCCATCACGTGTGCTGCTGCTGCTGCTGCTGGGTTAGCGTTGCCGGTCCTTGTTTATGGAACCTCTTATCTTTATTACATTTATGACTGCATGGCGGTACAAAGCATGCTATCCGCACGCTTCTTGCCCTCATGCAAGGCCGGGGTTGTTGTGTTTCACAAAGCGTGGCCTTCTCCTCCTGCGCCTCCTCCTGTTCCATCACGTGTGCTGCTGCTGGGTTAGCGTTACCGGTCCCTTTTCCTGGAACCTCTTATATGTATTACATTTATGACTGCATGCCGACAAGAAACATGTTACCTGTGCAAAGAAAACAGACATTTCCCGCATTTAAAAGACAGTTTTCCCTTTGAAACTTTAAAATCGATTTTCTCAAAAACTATAAGCTCTTTTTGCTAATTTTTTTTTCCTCTTGTACCCACTCCCAAGGTGCACATACCCTGTAAATTTGGGGTATGTAGCATGTAAGGAGGCTTTACAAACCACAAAAGTTCGGGTCCCCATTGACTTCCATTATGTTCGGAGTTCGGGTCGAACACCCGAACATCGCGGCCATGTTCGGCCTGTTCGGCCCGAACCCGAACATCTAGATGTTCGCCCAACACTAGTTCCTAGGCTCTTTTGTCGTACGCTGGCCGCAAAAGAGAAGTTGTAATACATGCTAATTCAGCCTGATAGGCTGAAGCCTCTGTCCCTCACCTCTGCTCTTCTCTGATTGGCCGCCTGTTGTTTAGCTGCTTGCATATGCTATGGCGCAGAGAAGGGGGCCAGAAGCTGTCCTCCGTCACTGATCTCGGCCCCCCTCCTGCTGTGTGCCTCTCTCTGCACTCCTGCCGCATCCCCCCTCGCCCCGCATCACCCCCCTCGCCTTGCATCCCTCATGACATCCCCTCTCCTCAGCGAAGCTCTGCGAAGTGGGGAGGGATAAAAGCAGTGCGCACAGACTCACCTCCTTATGGTTCCATGCGCTGGAGTTCCCCTCTATCCACTCTGCACTACCGCCGGCGGTACTGCAGAGTGTATAGACGGAAACTCCAGTACTTGGAACCATATGGAGGTGAGTCTGTGCACACTGCTTTTATTCCTCCCCGCTTCGCTGAGTATTAGTGCGGGGAGGAGAGGAGAGGAGATGGAGGGCGAGGGGGGATGGTGAAGCCTGTGGGACCCAAGATGGCCCCTGCCATGGACAGAATTCTGTCCATTTCATGATATAAAATACACAGCAATCAAAATGTGTACAGGGCAATACATCTCTAAAGCAAGTACAGCAAGTAAGTAACTGCTTGAATATGTGTTTTTTTTCTCTGGCATAGTATGGCTAATAGTTGTTCTTTAACCTCCTTGCCGGTTTTCCCGACCTGAGCTCGGGGTAGAAAAAAGCAGCTGCTATCGGTGATCCCGAGCTCAGGTCGGGGTAGGTATTGCAGAGCTTTACCTGCAGTTGTGGAGTCCTGCGCGCGATCTCGCTGCGCAGCGGGACTCCAGCCTCTCTCCCCGGCAGTGTGGGGTCTTTCCCTGGCCGCCGGGATCCCCCATGTCCCCGCTATTCTTCCGGGGACCCGGCAGCCAGTTGGAGCAGCGCAGCCGTGGTGGTGGCAGCAGAGCGGTGGTGGCAGCGTGACGTCATCGGGGGCGGGGCTAACATTGAAAACGGACTTCTCTATATTAGAGAAATATAGAGAAGTTTGTTTATATGTATATTAGCGCCATCTTGTGGGCAAAGAGAAAACTGTAGCCCAGGAGCCCAGGAAGGTATTTTTTTTTTAATTTTGCTGCAGATCTCCCTGGCAGAATGATTTTTTTCAGGTTTTAGGGTCTGAAAGAGTGAAAAAAAATTGCACCGCTTTTAGACCCTAAAATCTGGAAAGAATCAGACCGCCAAGGAGGTTAAGGAGGCGTGCCTGAGGTGTGTCAGCTGATTCCTGCGGTCAACTGATACTTGCTGCTGTGATGTTGCTGATTGGTCTGATTTTCCTGGGGGCTTAGTCTGTGCTCTATTCCTGCTTTATAAGCCCTCGGCATTCAGTTACTCGCTGTCCGTTATAGCTATCAGTTCGCTGAGCGCTGGACCTTGTCTTGCTACTGTGCCTAGTCAGCTAGTTTTCAGAGCTATATATATATATGCAGACACTGCCGATATATATTTACTCTAGTTAGACCAGATATATATATATACATATAGTGGGTTGCAAAAGTATTCGGCCCCCTTGAAGTTTTCCACATTTTGTCATATTACTGCCACAAACATGAATCAATTTTATTGGAATTCCACATGAAAGACCAACACAAATGGGTGTACACATGAGAAGTGGAACGAAAACCATACATGATTCCAAACATTTTTTACAAATAAATAACTGCAAAGTGGTGTGTGCATAATTATTCATCCCCCTTTGATCTGAGTGCAGTCAGTTGCCTATAGACATTGCCTGATGAGTGCTAATGACTAAATAGAGTGCACCTGTGTGTAATCTAATGTCAGTACAAATACAGCTGCTCTGTGAGGGCCTCAGAGGTTGTCTAAGAGAATCTTGGGAGCAACAACACTGTGAAGTCCAAAGAACATACAAGACAGGTCAGGGATCAAGTTATTGAGAAATTTAAAGCAGGCTTAGGCTACAAAAAGATTTCCAAAGCCTTGAACATCCCACGGAGCACTGTTCAAGCGATCATTCAGAAATGGAAGGAGTATGGCTCAACTGTAAACCTACCAAGACAAGGCCATCCACCTAAACTCACAGGCCGAACAAGGAGAGCGCTGATCAGAAATGCAATCAAGAGGCCCATGGTGACTCTGGACGAGCTGCAGAGATCTACAGCTTAGGTGGGAGACTCTGTCCATAGGACAACTATTAGTCATGCACTGTACAAAGTTGGCCTTTATGGAAGAGTGGCAAGAAGAAAGGCATTGTTAACAGAAAGCATAAGAAGTCCCGTTTGCAGTTTGCCACAAGCCATGTGGGGGACACAGCAACCATGTGGAAGAAGGTGCTCTGGTCAGATGAGACCAAAATGGAACTTTTTTGGCCAAAATGCAAAACGCTATGTGTGGCGGAAAACTAACACTGCACATCACTCTGAACACACCACCCCCACTGTCAAATATGGTGGTGGCAGCATCATGCCCGGGGGGTGCATCTCTTCAGCAGGGACAGGGAAGCTGGTCAGAGTTGATGGGAAGATGGATGGAGCCAAATACAGGGCAAACCTGGAAGAAAACCTCTTGGAGTCTGCAAAAGACTTGAGACTGGGGCGGAGGTTCACCTTCCAGCAGGACAATGACCCTAAACATAAAGCCAGGGCAACAATGGAATGGTTTAAAACAAAACCTATCCATGTGTTAGAATGGACCAGTCAAAGCCCAGATCTAAATCCAATCGAGAATCTGTGGAAAGATCTGAAAACTGCTGTTCACAAACGCTTTAGCTGATAGAGACATACCCTAAAAGACTGGCAGCTGTAATTGCAGCAAAAGGTGGTTCTACAATGTATTGACAATTTGACTCAGGGGGCCGAATAATTACGTACACCCCACTTTGCAGTTATTTATTTGTAAAAAAATGTTTGGAAAGATGTATGATTTTCGATCCACTTCTCACATGTACACCACTTTGTATTGGTCTTTCACGTTGAATTCCAATAAAATTGATGCATGTTTGTGGCAGTAATGTGACAAAATGTGGAAAACTTCAAGGGGGCTGAATACTTTTGCAACCCACTGTATGTGTATATATATATATATATATATATATATATATATATATATATATATATATATATATATATATTGTAAATTGTATATTATTCTGATTGTTATTCTGTATATGACCTGGCTAAAACCTCACTCTGATTCTGTCTCCTCCTTGTCTGTACCTCAGCCATCTGATCTAAGTGTATGACCTCCGCCTGTTTTACGCTTTTGTCTCTGTCTCAGCCTTCTGTACTATAGCCATCTGACCACCTGTGTATGATATCAGCCTGTTATTGACCTAGCCTTGCCTCAGTCCTTTTGTACCGCAGTATTTCTGACTACACGTGTATGACTTTAACTGACGATCTGACCACAATTTATCTATATGGTGATTACGTCTAATACCCAGCATTACAATCTCTAGGTTGTTTAATGCCCAAGTAAGTTAGTCCCACGTTTTTCCATTTAAAGGGAGCAGAAAGCTTTATTCAGTTTAATGTCATAAGAAATTAGTGTTGTATTCATGGCATTAATCTTTGACAGGTTAGTTTTAACGGTATTACGAGGAGGATAGGAGGCACCCTTGTAATCTTAATCAGTATTCACTTTTTGTAAAGAAACTCCACTTGGTAAAGAGTCGAAAGATTTATTGGCACTATAGACAACGCGTTTCACGGCTTAAACCGCTTCCTCAGGTCAAGTACAGGTGCTTGAATGTAGACAGGAATGCCTGGGCGGTTTTAAAGGTAAACAGTTCTCTATACTTAGAAAAGGCAGACACTAAGGCCCATATGCAATACACTTTTTTACTTGAGCTTTCTCCTATGTGATAATTTTAAACTTGCCAATAAAATTTCTATTAAGCCACCAGCAAACAAGGAAATACTCAAAATAATTTTAATAGTACTTTCTCACCTACTTTTTGGTACTTTTTAAGTTTAAAAGTGCTGGAAAGTTATTTTAAATTGAAGATGAAAAATTATCTCCTAGGAGAAAACTCAGGTAAAAAAGGGAATTGCATATGGGCCCAAGTGTAGAATAGCTGTCTCCACAGAGATCAGAAAAAATAGTAGAACGTCTTCAAATGTTGCTGACTTAAATGAGGCCCATTAATTTCGATACCTTTTTATAGATTATAGTTTATTTATAGTTTTGATTAAAGGTTCCAGCAATAAATTAATATCGCTGGTAATAAAGGGCAGCCCTGCCTTGTTCCATTCTCCAACTCAAAAGGTTTTGTAAGATGTCTATTAACTTTAATCCTGACATTTGGTCCATCATATAAAGCCATTATTTTACCCATCATAGATGATCTAAGACCCTCTGTAATCTGTTGAAGGCCTTTTCCGCATCCTTGGATATGAGTAAGCTCTTGATTACTGAAATTGTTATTAAACAATCAGATTAATGCCTTAGTGGGGTTGTCTCTAGTTTTGTTTTTTTTAACTAGAGGTAAAACTAACTTGTTTTCTTCTGACTACAAAAGGGAGAACTCTTTAACACATTGCAATCAATTTGCATCAGTTTGCTGAACAGCTTTATGTCCACATTCAGGTGAGACACATAGGCCTATAACTTGAGCAGAGGGATTTATCTTTCCCGTTTTTTATGTATCATTGTGAAATGAGAGGTCAACACTCCTCTAAGGAGAGTTATTGGATATGCGGTTTGCCATATTTCTAAACTGAGAGACTTATATACTTTGAAAGGATTTATAATAATGATAAGTAAGTGCATTTGGACAATGGCTTTTGTTTGGCTTTAGCAGCTTTAGTGCATCTCTAACTTCTTGTCCTAAAAAAAGGTTCTTTCCATGCATATAAGTTCATTTTGTCAAATTCCTAGTTGACAATATGTTGTTTTATAGTTTCTGCTATTTTTATACATAATGGGTGTTGTGTTCTGAATGATTTATTTTTAGACCGTTAATAGAAATCCCTATAGAATTCTGTAAGCCTGTTGGCTACTGCTAGAACTGAATACAGAACGTTGCCTGTAATCAAGTTATATTTGTTTCACCCTCAATTCTGTGGATAAATGTTTCCTCCATTTGTCTCCCGTTTTGTAGAAAATGTTAAAATATAGGGCAATGTTGTGCTCTATTGTCCGGGCCCAGGAAAGTTGAATTCTAAGGTCCAATAACTGTTCCAAAGAGATTGGATTTAAGGTATTCAAATTCTATTAACCACTTCCCAACCACAGTTTTTCTCTCTGCACTCCTGCCGCATCCCCGGAGCATCAGAGCCGCCAGCGGGACACGGAGCATCAGAGCGACTCGTCGTGGGCACCGATCAGCTGCAGGGGGCTGAGGTAAGCCCCAGGTGAGTAAAACTCAATTTATTTTTTACTCTTAAGGTTCACTTTAATATTTTGGCTAACAAACAGACTCCTTTCACTTTACCCTTTGGTGGCAAGGTAGTAAAATAGAAAGTGGTAAAGTCTTTGCTTTGGACATGTTGGCTTTTTCCCTTTGGAGAGTGTGTCTCTTGGACCAATAGAATCTGTGCTTTATTTCTCCTGGCCAGTCATTTTGTTTATACTTTTTAACCCCATTTATGAATAAGTACACTATAAAAGTTGCTTGGAATTTTTTGCTCTTTTAACGTACATGATACAAAGATCACTGCCTTCAACATGTTTCACTTTTCTCTACTGCTGATTAAACACATTGCAATTTCTAATACAATATTCAGTTTAATTTTTTTTCTAAATTGCCATTGAACAAAACTGCACAAAACAGAGCAAGGGGATTAAAATAGATACAATTTCCAGTATAAGCGAGAAGAGGAACATAGTTAAAATCTACACTAAGCCATATTGAAGCAATCATTAAAATATTTGACTTCCAACTAATTTGATAAAATCATACATTTGGCAAGTAAAGGATCGTTTTTATCACCATCTGTGTGGGAACTGGCAGTTATCCTTCCTTTAGTGCCATGTTATATGGCCGATCAGGTAGGAGCCACTAGTTGTCCATCGTCCAGCAATGCCATGCTCCAACATGCTTCTGTAAATGGACATGCAAATGATTAGAGTTTAACAAAATCCAAAGTCGAGTCAGCACCGTCTTGAGTAGAAACAATTAGCTCTTTTATTGATTAATGGCATGATGTCAAGCAGCAGCGACAGCTCCGCTGTTTCGGGCGTGCAGCCCTTTCTCAAGCTAGAAAGCAAGGATCATCACACTGACATAACTCACAAAATCTCCTTAAATAGTACAAACATCTATGAGCTCACCTATGTCCGACCAATCAGAGAGAGGCAGAGACCGGCGGACCTGATGGGGAACTAATCCCTTAGTATGTAAATCGGAGTACTCCAATACCTCCCCCAGAAATCAGCATACATCAACTCACCTGATCAGCGGGACAAAATTGTTGCTATGCGGAGAAACGCCAGGGACTCCAGAACTACGCCGCCCCTCCCGCCGACATCCGCCGCGTCACAGGTCACGCGGCCCTAGTCACGTGGGTCCTTTCCTCCAATGACGTAAGCGCATCGCAACCTAATGCGAACGCGATTCGTCATAATATAAGGGCACGTCACCAGCTGCACCGGGCGATCCGCCCCCGCTATCATGTGACTCCCCAAAGGTAAACATCGTCCCCATAGCAACCATGACACCAAATTACGATACCTGTACAGCAAGTTGAGCAGCCCAGTTCAAAGACCCCCAGCATCACCCCGCACAGCAATCCTTCTATAGCAAGCCCTGGACAATTTAAACTCGCCAGTCTCCGCCTAGCTCCTCTTCGCCGGCACGAACTTTCTGTAAAACAGATACGAAACATACACAAGATTAAAAATGCATTATTCGCTCACCAAGAAAACGATACAGTACAGATCTATATACACCCTGACAGCTCGTACTCTTTATTTAACCCCCCTCTGCCAAAGGTCCCCAATTTCCTGATCCACATAGCCTCTTTTTTCAACAGTGATCTATGACGATCTCCCCTCTTTACACTGTATGGAGCATTGTCAATAACCTGAACTCTCAGTTGTGAGACTGCATGCCTGCAATCTTTAAAGGGACATGCCACTTTGTGATCAGAACTCTCTCCTCTAATCGCAGATTTATGCGATGAGATGCGGTCACGGAGTGGTTGTGTGGTCTTGCCCACGTAACCTAGACCACATGGACACTTGATCAAATAAACAACGAATGTTGACTCACAATTGAAGTACCCTTTGATATAAAATCTCTTGCCACTAGATGAATGTGTAAACACATCTCCTTTCGCCACACAGCCACACATGTGGCAGTGCAAACAGGGGAATGTCCCATTCCTAGGCACTCCTGTCCTTTCGACTGCAGATGCGTGTACCACCTTGTCTCTAATACGTGGCGGCCATCGGTAGGACATCAGTGGCGGATATCTGAATTCCTGTACTGTGGGAAAGGATTCTTTAAGCATCCTCCAATGTTTATTAATGATCTTAGTAATCTGCTGGCTCTGACTAGTATAGATACTAACAAAAGCCATTCTAGGTACCTTGGGTCTATTTCTAACCCTGGTTCTGACCTTATTGTCCAACAAAGTACTAGGGTACCCTCTTTTTCTAAATTTGTCCCTCATCTGTTCTAACCTATTCTCACGTTTTTCAGGATCCGCCACCAATCTCTCAACGCGCATTAACTGTCCCGTCGGAATATTATTCCTGATGTGCTGCGGATGAAAACTCTGGAACTCTAATATAGAGTTTCTATCTGTGGGTTTGGTGTACAGGTCAGTGAACAAATTGTCACCCACCCTGTACACCCATGTATCAAGAAAAGAGACACCCGTGGCATCCACATGTGCAGTCAAAGATATCTGGGGACACTTATCTCTTAGTTGAACGATAAATTGTTCAAGGGACAAACGCGGCCCCGCCCATATACAAAATATGTCGTCAATAAATCTCCACCAGCATTTAGCATGCTGGTGGAACAAGGGACTAGTATAAACGAAACTCTCCTCGTATTGTCCCATAAAAAAATTTGCATAGGACGGGGCCACGTTCGAACCCATCGCAGTTCCTCTACGCTGCGCATAGAATTCCCCATCATAGTAAAAGTAATTTTCTCGTAGTACTATCTGCAATAGCGAGACAACAAACTTCCTCTGTTCATTTATCAAATCAGTGTGCAACATCAAAAACCATTCTACAGCCTCTACACCTCCATCATGTGGGATGGAGGTGTAGAGGCTTTCAACATCCAAAGTAGCCAAAACACAATCTGCATCCAATGCACTTAAATTGTTTAATTTTTCAATAAACATTTTTGTATCCCGCAAGTAAGAATCCAGCGAGAGAACTAACGGTTGCAAGATCTTGTCTACAAACTGTGCTAGAGGGACAAACACTGAATTTACACCCGATACTATGGGCCTACCAGGTGGTGCCTCCAAACTCTTGTGTATTTTTGGAAGAGTATATAACATGGGAGTTACTGGATGATCTTTCACCAAAAATTTTGCACATTCCTCATCAATAATACCTCGTTGTAAGCCCCCTTTAACTATTTGTTTAATCAGCCCCTGTATCCTGAACAAAGGGTCAATGCTCAATTTCTCGTATACACCAATCTGCGCCAATTTTTGTAAAATCTCTTGGCGATAATAATCACTATCTAGCACCACCACTGCACCTCCCTTGTCTGCAGGGCGGACTACTATCTGTTCATTATTTTGTAAGGACTTGAGTGCCTCTCTTTCTCCTTTAGTGAGATTATACATAATCTTTGGTGGATGTCTCTTTAAATCCTCTTCTTTGATTCAAGTCCTGTTTAACCTTAGAAATGAACAGATCAATAGTGCGATGACTTGGAGGGGTAAAAGTACTTTTGTTCCGTAGTCCTAGAGGTTTTAAGGACAGTTCAGTTATTTCCTCTGCAGTATGTGTTCCAGGCCACCTCGGCACACAGGTAAAGAACTGCTTCAACTTAATTGATCTAAAAAAACAAAACAGATGCAGATCTAGTTGAAAAAAATCTGGGCCCTTTGTTGGACAAAAGCCCAGCCCGTGATTTAATACTCTGGTCTCATCAGCAGTAAGTGTATGACGTGACAGGTTGACAACTAATTGGCTTTGGGGTTCTTCTGACGTAGATTCATTTTGCCTGATGGATTTTTGTTCTTCAAAGGTTTGTCTTTGTTTTTGTTTCTTCCACTGGTATCTCCTACCTCCTCTTCTTCTGTGTCTTGTGATGACTGGGAAGGGGTATCCTTGGGAGTCACTAAAAAATCAGAGGAGCCACTCTCTCCATCACCCTGTGGTTTTGGCTTCTTACCCCTTTTGAACGGAGGATTACGTCCTCTTCTCCTGGGGTTATAGCCCTCCCTTTGCCAGGTATAGACATAGCCACTTGTATAATCCATCAGATCCCGGTGGAATTTAGCTCTTTTTGTATCCTCCACTCCTGTACGGTATTTTTCAAGCTTGGTCTCAAGATCGTCAAAGTATGCCTATCCAACAGCAGGTGACAGCAACCTATTTAACTCTTTCACGATCGTCTCAATCTTTGAGTCCACTTTAGGGATTTCCTCCTGTATGCGGGCCACTGTGTGTAACATAGCATCAAACGAGGCGCGATTCCAAATCCGCTCCCAAACTCCGCAAAAGATCTTATCCCGTGGAAACATTACAGGTGCAACCTGTGCTCTAACCGCTCTAGGTATCTTTTTCTGCTGGTGATACTCTGCCAGGGTGGAGGCATGCAATTCGAGATTAATCTTCGTTTTATGCAAAGACTCCAGATCACGCTTCAAAAGTTTCTCATCAGGCTTTTGTAAGAATTGGTTCTTGCCCGTCACAGGTGCCAGAATCCGCACTGCATCGTCCTCCGAGTAAGAAAAAGTCGCACTTGTGCTTTCGTGATCAACCTCCATTGTGCTATCACCAAGTTGTGCAAGCAACCAAAATCCACAGTGTGCGGCAAGCACCAATGGGGGAATAAAATGCAGACGTGCTGGGACTCCTATGGTCTGTGCACATCAGACCATACATGTAACAAAATCCAAAGTCGAGTCAGCACCGTCTTGAGTAGAAAAAATTAGCTCTTTTATTGATTAAATAGCATGATGTCAAGCAGCAGCGACAGCTCCGCTGTTTCGGGCGTGCAGCCCTTTCTCAAGCTAGAAAGCAAGGATCATCACACTGACATAACTCACAAAATCTCCTTAAATAGTACAAACATCTATGAGCTCACCTATGTCCGACCAATCAGAGAGAGGCAGAGACTGGCGGACCTGATGGGGAACTAATCCCTTAGTATGTAAATCGGAGTACTCCAATACCTCCCCCAGAAATCAGCATACATCAACCCACCTGATCAGTGGGACAAAATTGTTGCTATGCGGAGAAACGCCAGGGACTCCAGAACTACGCCGCCCCTCCCGCCGACATCCGCCGCGTCACAGGTCACGCGGCCCTAGTCACGTGGGTCCTTTCCTCCAATGACGTAAGCGCATCGCAACCTAATGCGAACGCGATTCATCATAATATAAGGGCACGTCACCAGCTGCACCGGGCGATCCGCCCCCGCTATCATGTGACTCCCCAAAGGTAAACATCGTCCCCATAGCAACCATGACACCAAATTACGATACCTGTACAGCAAGTTGAGCAGCCCAGTTCAAAGACCCCCAGCATCACCCCGCACAGCAATCCTTCTATAGCAAGCCCTGGACAATTTAACCTGCCTGGCGTTCTATTAAGATCGCCAGGCAGGCTGCGGGAGGGTTTTTTTTTAATAAAAAAAAAACTATTTCATGCAGCCAACTGAAAGTTGGCTGCATGAAAGCCCACTAGAGGGCGCTCCGGAGGCGATCTTCCGATCGCCTCCGGCGCCCAGAATAAACAAGGAAGGCCGCAATGAGCGGCCTTCCTTGTTTTGCTTATATCGTCGCCATAGCGACGAGCGGAGTGACGTCATCGACGTCAGCCGACGTCCTGACGTCAGCCGCCTCCGATCCAGCCCTTAGCGCTGGCCGGAACTTTTTGTTCCGGCTGCGCAGGGCTCAGGCGGCTAGGGGGGCCCTCTTTCGCCGCTGCTCGCGGCGAATCGCCGCAGAGCGGCGGCGATCAGGCAGCACACGCGGCTGGCAAAGTGCCGGCTGCGTGTGCTGCTTTTTATTTCAGCCAAATCGGCCCAGCAGGGCCTGAGCAGCAGGCTCCGGCGGTACTGGACGAGCTGAGCTCGTCCAGACCGCCCAGCAGGTTAAACTCGCCAGTCTCCGCCTAGCTCCTCTTCACCGGCACGAACTTTCTGTAAAACAGATACAAAACATACACAAGATTAAAAATGCATTATTCGCTCACCAAGAAAACGATACAGTACAGATCTATATACACCCTGACAGCTCGTACTCTTTATTTAACCCCCCTCTGCCAAAGGTCCCCAATTTCCTGATCCACATAGCCTCTTTTTTCAACAGTGATCTATGACGATCTCCCCTCTTTACACTGTATGGAGCATTGTCAATAACCTGAACTCTCAGTTGTGAGACTGCATGCCTGCAATCTTTAAAGTGACATGCCACTGCGTGATCAGAACTCTCTCCTCTAATCGCAGATTTATGCGATGAGATGCGGTCACGGAGTGGTTGTGTGGTCTTGCCCACGTAACCTAGACCACATGGACACTTGATCAAATAAACAACGAATGTTGACTCACAATTGAAGTACCCTTTGATATAAAATCTCTTGCCACTAGATGAATGTGTAAACACATCTCCTTTCGCCACACAGCCACACATGTGGCAGTGCAAACAGGGGAATGTCCCATTCCTAGGCACTCCTGTCCTTTCGACTGCAGATGCGTGTACCACCTTGTCTCTAATACGTGGCGGCCGTCGGAAGGACATCAGTGGCGGATATCTGAATTCCTGTACTGTGGGAAAGGATTATTTAAGCATCCTCCAATGTTTATTAATGATCTTAGTAATCTGCTGGCTCTGACTAGTATAGGTACTAACAAAAGCCATTCTAGGTACCTTGGGTCTATTTCTAACCCTGGTTCTGACCTTATTGTCCAACAAAGTACTAGGGTACCCTCTTTTTCTAAATTTGTCCCTCATCTGTTCTAACCTATTCTCACGTTTTTCAGGATCCGCCACCAATCTCTCAACGCGCATTAACTGTCCCGTCGGAATATTATTCCTGATGTGCTGCGGATAAAAACTCTGGAACTCTAATACAGAGTTTATATCTGTGGGTTTGGTGTACAGGTCAGTGAACAATTTGTCACCCACCCTGTACACCCATGTATCAAGAAAAGAGACACCCCTGGCATCCACATGTGCAGTCAAAGATATCTGGGGACACTTATCTCTTAGTTGAACGATAAATTGTTCAAGGGACAAACGCGGCCCCGCCCATATACAAAATATGTCGTCAATAAATCTCCACCAGCATTTAGCATGCTAGTGGAACAAGGGACTAGTATAAACGAAACTCTCCTCGTATTGTCCCATAAAAAAATTTGCATAGGACGGGGCCACGTTCGAACCCATCGCAGTTCCTCTACGCTGCGCATAGAATTCCCCATCATAGTAAAAGTAATTTTCTCGTAGTACTATCTGCAATAGCGAGACAACAAACTTCCTCTGTTCATTTATCAAATCAGTGTGCAACATCAAAAACCATTCTACAGCCTCTACACCTCCATCATGTGGGATGGAGGTGTAGAGGCTTTCAACATCCAAAGTAGCCAAAACACAATCTGCATCCAATGCACTTAAATTGTTTAATTTTTCAATAAACATTTTTGTATCCCGCAAGTAAGAATCCAGCGAGAGAACTAACGGTTGCAAGATCTTGTCTACAAACTGTGCTAGAGGGACAAACACTGAATTTACACCCGATACTATGGGCCTACCAGGTGGTGCCTCCAAACTCTTGTGTATTTTTGGAAGAGTATATAACATGGGAGTTACTGGATGATCTTTCACCAAAAATTTTGCACATTCCTCATCAATAATACCTCGTTGTAAGCCCCCTTTAACTATTTGTTTAATCAGCCCCTGTATCCTGAACAAAGGGTCAATGCTCAATTTCTCGTATACACCAATCTGCGCCAATTGTTGTAAAATCTCTTGGCGATAATAATCACTATCTAGCACCACCACTGCACCTCCCTTGTCTGCAGGGCGGACTACTATCTGTTCATTATTTTGTAAGGACTTGAGTGCCTCTCTTTCTCCTTTAGTGAGATTATACATAATCTTTGGTGGATGTCTCTTTAAATCCTCTTCTTTGATTCAAGTCCTGTTTAACCTTAGAAATGAACAGATCAATAGTGCGATGACTTGGAGGGGTAAAAGTACTTTTGTTCCGTAGTCCTAGAGGTTTTAAGGACAGTTCAGTTATCTCCTCTGCAGTATGTAATCCAGGCCACCTCGGCACACAGGTAAAGAACTGCTTCAACTTAATTGATCTAAAAAAAACAAAACAGATCCAGATCTAGTTGAAAAAAATCTGGGCCCTTTGTTGGACAAAAGCCCAGCCCGTGATTTAATACTCTGGTCTCATCAGCAGTAAGTGTATGACGTGACAGGTTGACAACTAATTGGCTTTGGGGTTCTTCTGACGTAGATTCATTTTGCCTGATGGATTTTTGTTCTTCAAAGGTTTGTCTTTGTTTTTGTTTCTTCCACTGGTATCTCCTACCTCCTCTCCTTCTGTGTCTTGTGATGACTGGGAAGGGGTATCCTTGGGAGTCACTAAAAAATCAGAGGAGCCACTCTCTCCATCACCCTGTGGTTTTGGCTTCTTACCCCTTTTGAACGGAGGATTACGTCCTCTTCTCCTGGGGTTATAGCCCTCCCTTTGCCAGGTATAGACATAGCCACTTGTATAATCCATCAGATCCCGGTGGAATTTAGCTCTTTTTGTATCCTCCACTCCTGTACGGTATTTTTCAAGCTTGGTCTCAAGATCGTCAAAGTATGCCTATCCAACAGCAGGTGACAGCAACCTATTTAACTCTTTCACGATCGTCTCAATCTTTGAGTCCACTTTAGGGATTTCCTCCTGTATGCGGGCCACTGTGTGTAACATAGCATCAAACGAGGCGCGATTCCAAATCCGCTCCCAAACTCCGCAAAAGATCTTATCCCGTGGAAACATTACAGGTGCAACCTGTGCTCTAACCGCTCTAGGTATCTTATTCTGCTGGTGATACTCTGCCAGGGTGGAGGCATGCAATTCGAGATTAATCTTCGTTTTATGCAAAGACTCCAGATCACGCTTCAAAAGTTTCTCATCAGGCTTTTGTAAGAATTGGTTCTTGCCCGTCACAGGTGCCAGAATCCGCACTGCATCGTCCTCCGAGTAAGAAAAAGTCGCACTTGTGCTTTCGTGATCAACCTCCATTGTGCTATCACCAAGTTGTGCAAGCAACCAAAATCCACAGTGTGCGGCAAGCACCAATGGGGGAATAAAATGCAGACGTGCTGGGACTCCTATGGTCTGTGCACATCAGACCATACATGTAACAAAATCCAAAGTCGAGTCAGCACCGTCTTGAGTAGAAAAAATTAGCTCTTTTATTGATTAAATAGCATGATGTCAAGCAGCAGCGACAGCTCCGCTGTTTCGGGCGTGCAGCCCTTTCTCAAGCTAGAAAGCAAGGATCATCACACTGACATAACTCACAAAATCTCCTTAAATAGTACAAACATCTATGAGCTCACCTATGTCCGACCAATCAGAGAGAGGCAGAGACTGGCGGACCTGATGGGGAACTAATCCCTTAGTATGTAAATCGGAGTACTCCAATACCTCCCCCAGAAATCAGCATACATCAACTCACCTGATCAGCGGGACAAAATTGTTGCTATGCGGAGAAACGCCAGGGACTCCAGAACTACGCCGCCCCTCCCGCCGACATCCGCCGCGTCACAGGTCACGCGGCCCTAGTCACGTGGGTCCTTTCCTCCAATGACGTAAACGCATCGCAACCTAATGCGAACGCGATTCATCATAATATAAGGGCACGTCACCAGCTGCACCGGGCGATCCGCCCCCGCTATCTTTTGACTCCCCAAAGGTAAACATCGTCCCCATAGCAACCATGACACCAAATTACGATACCTGTACAGCAAGTTGAGCAGCCCAGTTCAAAGACCCCCAGCATCACCCCGCACAGCAATCCTTCTATAGCAAGCCCTGGACAATTTAAACTCGCCAGTCTCCGCCTAGCTCCTCTTCACCGGCACGAACTTTCTGTAAAACAGATACAAAACATACACAAGATTAAAAATGCATTATTCGCTCACCAAGAAAACAATACAGTACAGATCTATATACACCCTGACAGCTCGTACTCTTTATTTAACCCCCCTCTGCCAAAGGTCCCCAATTTCCTGATCCACATATCCTCTTTTTTCAACAGTGATCTATGACGATCTCCCCTCTTTACACTGTATGGAGCATTGTCAATAACCTGAACTCTCAGTTGTGAGACTGCATGCCTGCAATCTTTAAAGTGACATGCCACTGCGTGATCAGAACTCTCTCCTCTAATCGCAGATTTATGCGATGAGATGCGGTCACGGAGTGGTTGTGTGGTCTTGCCCACGTAACCTAGACCACATGGACACTTGATCAAATAAACAACGAATGTTGACTCACAATTGAAGTACCCTTTGATATAAAATCTCTTGCCACTAGATGAATGTGTAAACACATCTCCTTTCGCCACACAGCCACACATGTGGCAGTGCAAACAGGGGAATGTCCCATTCCTAGGCACTCCTGTCCTTTCGACTGCAGATGCGTGTACCACCTTGTCTCTAATACGTGGCGGCCGTCGGAAGGACATCAGTGGCGGATATCTGAATTCCTGTACTGTGGGAAAGGATTCTTTAAGCATCCTCCAATGTTTATTAATGATCTTAGTAATCTGCTGGCTCTGACTATTATAGGTACTAACAAAAGCCATTCTAGGTACCTTGGGTCTATTTCTAACCCTGGTTCTGACCTTATTGTCCAACAAAGTACTAGGGTACCCTCTTTTTCTAAATTTGTCCCTCATCTGTTCTAACCTATTCTCACGTTTTTCAGGATCCGCCACCAATCTCTCAACGCGCATTAACTGTCCCGTCGGAATATTATTCCTGATGTGCTGCGGATAAAAACTCTGGAACTCTAATACAGAGTTTATATCTGTGGGTTTGGTGTACAGGTCAGTGAACAATTTGTCACCCACCCTGTACACCCATGTATCAAGAAAAGAGACACCCGTGACGTAATCCTCCGTTCAAAAGGGGTAAGAAGCCAAAACCACAGGGTGATGGAGAGAGTGGCTCCTCTGATTTTTTAGTGACTCCCAAGGATACCCCTTCACAGTCATCACAAGACACAGAAGGAGAGGAGGTAGGAGATACCAGTGGAAGAAACAAAAACAAAGACAAACCTTTGAAGAACAAAAATCCATCAGGCAAAATGAATCTACGTCAGAAGAACCCCAAAGCCAATTAGTTGTCAACCTGTCACGTCATACACTTACTGCTGATGAGACCAGAGTATTAAATCACGGGCTGGGCTTTTGTCCAACAAAGGGCCCAGATTTTTTTCAACTAGATCTGGATCTGTTTTGTTTTTTTAGATCAATTAAGTTGAAGCAGTTCTTTACCTGTGTACCGAGGTCAGGGGCGGCGCCAGGGGGGTGCAAGGGGGTGCTTGAGCACCCCCTAGAATTGTCCAAGCACCCCCAAAGCACCCCCTGAAGTGAACTGACTTCAGGCGTCTAAAAGACGCCAAGTCAGTTCACACAGCGGCAGCACGGAGCAGCAGGCAGGGCTACGGTAAGATGGCCGCCCGGAGCCCTGTTCTGCAGACTTCGAGTCTGCAGTGCATGGCTTCGGGCGGCCATTTTCCCGTAGCCCTGCTCTCTGCATGCAGGCAGGAAGTCTCGTCGTGACGTCGGGAAGGAAGAGGATCGTGGGCGCGCGGGCGCTGCGCGCCACAATGAGGTCGGGACTCGGGACAGGAGGTCGGGAAAGAAGGTCTTCTGGCTGTAGGTGAGTAAATGGGTTTTTCTTTTCTTTTTCAGTTGATGCTGATTGTGCATATTGGGGTCATATCTGCTATGGATTGTGCATATTGGGGTCATATCTGCTACGGATTGTGCATATTGGGGTCATATCTGCTACGGATTGTGCATATTGGGGTCGTATCTGCTACGGATTGTGCATATTGGGGTCATTTCTGCTACCGATTGTGCATATTGGGGTCATTTCTGCTACCGATTGTGCATATTGGGGTCATTTCTGCTACCGATTGTGCATATTGGGGTCATTTCTGCTACCGATTGTGCATATTGGGGTCATTTCTGCTACCGATTGTGCATATTGGGGTCATTTCTGCTACCGATTGTGCATATTGGGGTCATTTCTGCTACCGATTGTGCATATTGGGACCATTTCTGCTACCGATTGTGCATATTGGGACCATATCTGATAACGATTGTGCATATTGGGGCCATATCTGCCACCGATTGTGCATATTGGGATCATATCTGCCACCGATTGTGCATATTGGGACCATATCTGCCACCGATTGTGCATATTGGGACCATATCTGCTACCGATTGTGCATATTGGGGCCATATCTGCTACCGATTGTGCATATTGGGGTCATATCTGCTACCGATTGTGCATATTGGGGTCATATCTGCTACCGATTGTGCATATTGGGGTCATATCTGCTACCGATTGTGCATATTGGAGCCATATCTGATAACGATTGTGCATATTGGGGTCATTGGACGTGTTTTTTGTTAAAATCTGCTCACATTACGTGTATTTTCTTGAGAAAACCTGCACAATTATGTGAATTTTCTGGGAAAAGGGTCACCAAAACTTGGGCCCTCTGTCTTTGCGTTGCACTTTTAAAGGGAACCCGAGGTGAGAATAATATTGAGGCTGCCATATTTATCTCCCTTTAAGCAATACCAGTTGCCTGGCTGCGGTGCTGGTCCTCTGCCTCTTATTCTTTCAACCATAGACCCTGAACAAGCATGCAGCAGGTCAGGGGTTTCTGACAATATTGTCAGAACTGACAAGATTAGCTGCATGGCTTGTTTCTGGTGTAATTCAGTTCACTACTACAGCCAAATAGATCAGCAGGGCTGCCAGGCAACTAGTATTGTTTAAAAGGAAATACATATGGCAGCCACCATATCACTCTCACCCTGGGTTCACTTTAAATTACAGTTAGCCCCGCCCTCATCCGGTCATGACCACGCCCATTTTTTCGCCGCGGCGCAGGTTGTAACCACACCCATTTTTTGCCGGTCGTCAGCTCCCCCGGAAATTGGTCCAGCACCTGCATAGCACCCCCTAAAAAATTTTCCTGGAGCCGCCACTGACCGTGGTGGCCTGGAACACATACTGCAGAGGAGATAACTGAACTGTCCTTAAAACCTATTGGACTACGGAACTAAAGTACTTTTACCCCTCCAAGTCATCCCACTATTGATCTGTTCATTTCTAAGGTTAAACAGGACTTGAATCAATTAGAAGAGGATTTAAAGAGACAGCCACCAAAGATTATGTATAATCTCACTAAAGGAGAAAGAAAGGCACTCAAGTCCTTACAAAATAATGAACAGATAGTAGTCCGCCCTGCAGACAAGGGAGGTGCAGTGGTGGTGCTAGATAGTGATTATTATCGCCAAGAGATTTTACAACAATTGGCGCAGATTGGTGTATACGAGAAATTGAGCATTGACCCTTTGTTCAGGATACAGGGGCTGATTAAACAAATAGTTGAAGAGGGCTTACAACGAGGTATTATTGATGAGGAATGTGCAAAATTTTTGGTGAAAGATCATCCAGTAACTCCCATGTTATAAAGTCTTCCAAAAATACACAAGCGTTTGGAGGCACCACCTGGTAGGCCCATAGTATCGGGTGTAAATTCAGTGTCTGTCCCTCTAGCACAGTTTGTAGACAAGATCTTGCAACCGTTAGTTCTCTCGCTGGATTCTTACTTGCGGGATACAAAAATGTTTATTGACAAATTAAACAATTTAAGTGCATTGGATGCAGATTGTGTTTTGGCTACTTTGGATGTTGAAAGCCTCTACACCTCCATCCCACATGATGGAGGTGTAGAGGCTGTAGAATGGTTTTTGATGTTGCACACTGATTTGACAAATGAACAGAGGAAGTTTGTTGTCTCGCTATTGCAGATAGTACTACGAGAAAATTACTTTTACTATGATGGGGAATTCTATGCGCAGCGTAGAGGAACTGCGATGGGTTCGAACGTGGCCCCGTCCTATGCAAATTTATTTATGGGACAATACGAGGAGAGTTTTGTTTATACTAGTCCCTTGTTCCACCAGCATGCTAAATGCTGGTGGAGATTTATTGACGACATATTTTGCATATGGGCGGGGCCGCGTTCGTCCCTTGAACAATTTATCGTTCAACTAAGAGATAAGTGTCCCCATATATCTTTGACTGCACATGTGGATGCCACGGGTGTCTCTTTTCTTGATACATGGGTGTACAGGGTGGGTGACAAATTGTTCACTGACCTGTACACCAAACCCACAGATAGAAACTCTGTATTAGAGTTCCAGAGTTTTCATCCGCAGCACATCAGGAATAATATTCCGACGGGACAGTTAATGCGCGTGGAGAGATTGGTGGTGGATCCTGAAAAACGTGAGAATAGGTTAGAACAGATGAGGGACAAATTTAGAAAAAGAGGGTACCCTAGTACTTTGTTGGACAATAAGGTCAGAACCAGGGTTAGAAATAGACCCAAGGTACCTAGAATGGCTTTTGTTAGTACCTATGATAGTCAGAGCCAGCAGATTACTAAGATCATTAATAAACATTGGAGGATGCTTAAAGAATCCTTTCCCACAGTACAGGAATTCAGATATCCGCCACTGATGTCCTTCCGACGGCCGCCACGTATTAGAGACAAGGTGGTACACACATCTGCAGTCGAAAGGACAGGAGTGCCTAGGAATGGGACATTCCCCTGTTTGCACTGCCACATGTGTGGCTGTGTGGCGAAAGGAGATGTGTTTACACATTCATCTAGTGGCAAGAGATTTTATATCAAAGGGTACTTCAATTGTGAGTCAACATTCGTTGTTTATTTGATCAAGTGTCCATGTGGTCTAGGTTACGTGGGCAAGACCACACAACCACTCCGTGACCGCATCTCATCGCATAAATCTGCGAATAGAGGAGAGAGTTCTGATCAAGCAGTGGTATGTCACTTTAAAGATTGCAGGCATGCAGTCTCACAACTGAGAGTTCAGGTTATTGACAATGCTCCATACAGTGTAAAGAGGGGAGATCGTCATAGATCACTGTTGAAAAAAGAGGATATGTGGATCAGGAAATTGGGGACCTTTGGCAGAGGGGGGTTAAATAAAGAGTACGAGCTGTCAGGGTGTATATAGATCTGTACTGTATTGTTTTCTTGGTGAGCGAATAATGCATTTTTAATCTTGTGTATGTTTCATATCTGTTTTACAGAAAGTTCGTGCCGGCGAAGAGGAGCTAGGCGGAGACTGGCGAGTTTAAATTGTCCAGGGCTTGCTATAGAAGGATTGCTGTGTGGGGTGATGCTGGGGGTCTTTGAACTGGGCTGCTTAACTTGCTGTACAGGTATCGTAATTTGGTGTCATGGTTGCTATGGGGACGATGTTTACCTTTGGGGAGTCACATGATAGCGGGGGCGGATCGCCCGGTGCAGCTGGTGACGTGCCCTTATATTATGACGAATCGCGTTCGCATTAGGTTGCGATGCGCTTACGTCATTGGAGGAAAGGACCCACGTGACTAGGGCCGCGTGACCTGTGACGCGGCGGATGTCGGCGGGAGGGGCGGCGTAGTTCTGGAGTCCCTGGCGTTTCTCCGCATAGCAACAATTTTGTCCCGCTGATCAGGTGGGTTGATGTATGCTGATTTCTGGGGGAGGTATTGGAGTACTCCGATTTACATACTAAGGGATTAGTTCCCCATCAGGTCCGCCGGTCTCTGCCTCTCTCTGATTGGTCGGACATAGGTGAGCTCATAGATGTTTGTACTATTTAAGGAGATTTTGTGAGTTATGTCAGTGTGATGATCCTTGCTTTCTAGCTTGAGAAAGGGCTGCACGACCGAAACAGCGGAGCTGTCGCTGCTGCTTGACATCATGCTATTTAATCAATAAAAGAGCTAATTTTTTTCTACTCAAGACGGTGCTGACTCGACTTTGGATTTTGTTACATGTATGGTCTGATGTGCACAGACCATAGGAGTCCCAGCACGTCTGCATTTTATTCCCCCATTGGTGCTTGCCGCACACTGTGGATATTAATGATTAGAGTTTATGCTGAAGTGGAGGAGAAGACCTGATGGGTGCAAGCAGGTAATCCTATATAATAATAGGCAAGTGTCCCTGTGTCTGTCCATGTGTCCAGACGCGTAGCTTGGGGGGGTCGGGGTAGGACAAGTGCCTCCCGAGCACTAGGTCCCCAAGGGCGCCCAGCTGAGCTGCAGTGTCTTTTTTTTTTTTATATATATAAATACATTTATTTTATCGATGCCGGCTCTCACGCTCACCTCCAGCGGCGCCGAGCTGGATCTCCCCAGTCAGTGACGTCAGTGACGTCACACGTCATGATTGCCACACCGCCGCGCAGCGTCCATATAGAAGTGGAACGCTGCGCAGAGCGGCAGTCGGCAGAGAAAGAGGCGCCTCCAGCGAGCCAGCCAGCCAGAGCCCCAGCTCAGCCCCAATCCTTAGAGGCTTACACAGGCATACAGCGTGCCCAGGGTGGAGGCAGCAGCCGGACTGGACCGATTTTAAATCACTGGTACTTGAAAGAAAAAGCTGTGCACCTTCCTCACAAACTGCTTTTATTTAGGCCTTCAAACACCAGCCAGCGTATGCAGCATACATATGAAACAGAAATTGTCAATGTTTGTCAAACCTGGATTCCATGGAGGTGTGGAGGTGGTTGGGGAAGAGGTGACCAGGGGATGTAAGGACGGCACTACAGCCGTTTCACGCCGTCTGGCGCTTGCTCACGTGCGTTTGTCCTAAACGGGGCAGCGCTGTACGGCTTCCTGTGTAAGATCCTGAAGCCGCGCCTCCAGCGCTGCCCTATTGGTGTAGAGTGCCTGGGAGTGAAGGTCGGAGGTGAGGGGGCGGAGACTTGCCGCTCAGCGGCGAGAAACTGGTGTCTTACTGGTGTCATAGCAACCTGTTAGCATAGTGAAGTAGTGATCGGCTGCGCAGCCATATGTGGGTGAAAAAGTGCCTTCATATTTACTTTGTGCATTACCCATCAGGATATGGGAACCTGAACATACGAAAAAATCACTATTTAGCATAGTGCAAACAAAACAATGTGTTTTAAATCGCAAATGTGCATAAACAAGGTGCATATAAAGTTGCTGACATTGTGGCATGGCCGTGTCCAAGCCTGGACACCCCAGTTAAAAACCCTATGTTTTATTTCATTGTCCCCTTATCACATAAAAAGGGGGGGGGGATTCCCCCCCTATACCAAACCCAAAGGGGCTCCCATTTAAAAAAGACCAGGAGGTAAAACTATGAACATTGAGACCTTTTGGGGCGTATTCGCCTACAAAGCTGGATGCATAAACTCCCTTAATTTAGTTGCGTTGTCTATTAGGGAGAAGAGCCAAAATAAACCTTGCTTTGAACAACGAGGTTCAGAGGTTACACCACGTGAAGAGTGAGGGGAACACCATACAGAAAACCAAGAATAGGGGAATCTTAAGATGTGAGACCCCCAAGGTGCCACCCAGAGATGGGTCCAGAATGGACCGAACAGTTCAGATAATCAAGAGGGGACAACAGAGGCGTCCCGGCGTCCCTAAGCAGAAAGCGTCTCCAAGACCCATGGTCGGCTTCTGAGGGCGACCCCGTGATATCCTATACCATTGTTTGCCTCACTCCAAAAAAGAGCGGGCAGGGAAGGATACGTTTGAACTACTGGTATTCAGTGTTACTAGGCACAGAAACTGTTGCAGCGAAATAAGCTGACAACGAGTATCAGTTACTTAAAATAGAAATTAGTGGGGGGTCTAGTCCACTATTGGGGACCTGACCATTGCATATTGCAATTCCTATCCCGACCTAGGGTCAAAGATGGAGAAGCCAATCCATGTGGAACCTGCCCAAAGCACCGTTGAGAAAGGGGTTTGAATTAAGAACACATCTGGCCAGTCCAGAAGGTGAGAGGAGGAAGGAGAGGGGGGAGGAGATGCCACCAAAATGGGAGACCACAGGTCCAGATAGCAGAACAAGGGAGGAGGCGGGTGAGGGGGGGAAGATTTGCTTTGGTCTGTTATGGGTCCCTAGGGATCCAAAAAGCATGAAAGCTCCAGTCTGTCATTTAAGCCTAAGGGTCCCAGGGCCTCTGCGCGCAATATAACCCGCGACTCTCGTCTGGTGAGCTCTCGGTCGCGGTCACCTCCCCTACGTGAAGAAGAGACATGCAGGAGGCCCGCAAATCTCAGGCATCTGGCCCTACCACCGTGTACCTCTCTTACATGTTCGATCAACCTCGGACATCCTTTGCCCGATTTGATCGATGCAAAATGCTCCCCTATCCTCTCTTTTAGAGGACGGGTGGTTTTGCCTACGTAGTAAAAAAGGCAAGGGCAAAATAACACGTAGGAGACAAACTTGGTTTGACATGTAATGAAGGTTCTTACCTCCCACTGCAAACCACCCAGTCTGTAGTTGGTACCCTCCCACATGTTCCCACAAAACTTGCAGTTGCCACACTTGTGGTTTCCCTTAGGGCGTCTGCATGTTAGCCAATTCTGGACGGGAGGCGTACAAAACTCACTGCGAGTCAGGGTGTCACCCAAAGTTGGGGCCCTCCTGAAAGCTACTCTGGGGGAATTCGGAAACACCTTCTGAAGTGTGGGATCTCTCACTATTATCCCCCAATTTTTCTTGATAACTTTAGTCAACCTCCCAGACATTGGGGTGTAGTCGAAGGTGAACGTGAATGTACCTCTCTCCCCACTTTAGAGCCTCTAGTGAGGAGTGAGCTCCTGTCTGCTTTTCTTGCCCTGTCCTGGGCTGCTACAAGGGAGCGTTTATCGTATTTTCTTGCCTCCAAACGTGCGGTCAACTCCTGTGCCTGTACCTCAAAGGTATCTAGACTGGAGTTGTTCCGTCTCAGACGAAGGTACTGGCCGTATGGCAGGGAGGTTTTGACGTGCTTTGGATGAAAGCTGTTCCTGTGTAACAGGGAATTCACAGCCGTGGCCTTCCTATAGCCTTCGCACACCAAGTTTTCTCCATCGGGCCTTATCTTAAGGTCTAGAAAACTGATGGAGTCTTTGCTTACTTCAGAGGTGAAGCGCATGTTCACTCGGTTGTCATTAAGATACCCCATGAAGGCCTCAAATCCCTCTGTGTCCCCCTGCCACACGACCAGCACGTCGTCCACATACCTGGCCCAAACTTTGATGCTGTGCCTGTAGGGGTTCCCGGAGGTTGCCACATAGTCCTCCTCCCATGCTCCGAGGAAGAGGCCTGCGTAGGTACATGCCACAGAGGTTCCCATGGCCGTCCCGGACGTCTGGTGATACCACCTTCCATCAAACTGAAATGCATTGTGTGTCAAGATAAACTTCAAACAGTCACAAATGAAATCCTTGTACCCTTCGTCCTTACTGGTCCTGTCCAGGAACCTTCGAACCGCCCTCAGGCCCCCCTCGTGGGGTATCCTGCTATATAGGCTCTCCACATCAATTGTGGCTAGTACACAGCCCGGATCCCACACAACGCTTTCGACCAAATTGATCGTGTCAAGCGTGTCGGCCAAATAGGCCGGGATCCCCACGAGCAGGGGGCGTAACAGATGGTCTAGGAACCTGGACAGGCGTTCTGTTAGTGAGCCACACCCTGAGACGATAGGTCTTCCTGGGGGGCTTTCCGTGGACTTGTGCAATTTGGGAAGGTGGTACCACACAGGATGCCGAGGGGACATGGGAAGTAGGTCAACTGCCAATCTCTGTGACATGTACCCACTTTCAACTCCTCGCCTTAACAAAGTGCGAAGAGTTGATTGGTACTTGTATGTTGGGTTGCCATCCAACCTCTGATAAAACTCGGAATTGTTTAACTGCCTATAGGCCTCCTTCGTGTAGAAGTCACTCGACATGATCACCACACTCCCCCCTTTGTCCGCCTGCTTGATCACCAGGTCGCGGCGACACTTAAGCCACCTGAGGGCGGCCTTGTCAGCTCCGCACAGATTGTCAGGAGCCCGGCTGTAACATACCGCCTTCATGTCTGCAGCGACCTGGTGAAGAAACTGGTCAATCGGGGAACCGGGGGGAATGGGTATCGGCCGGGTTGATCTACAGGCTCGAAAATCTCTGGGGTTACCCAAGGACAGGGCCCGTGGGGATGCATCTACATCTCCTGTGTCACAGGAGCCTCCCTCCTCCCACAGCTCCTCTAGCATCCGGAGTGCCTCTATTTCAGCGACGTCCCAGTCCACCTTGGGACTAAACCCTATGGTAGACAAGGGACTCACAGCCGAGGTCGGGCCTCCATCACTCTGTCCTTGGAGCCCCTCCTCCCCCTCCCCGCTCCGGTATATCTGGTTGATCATCATCTTTCTGGTGGTTTTGTAGAGATCCACAAAGAAGTCTACATAATCAAAACTCCGAGTGGGTGAAAACCCCAACCCTTTCTTCAATAGTGAAGAACAATGCTCGGGAATGGTCTCATTGGTCAAATTGACCACCTGAAGTTCCCCCTCAGGTTGTGATTTTTCCCTCCATTCAGGGCAAGTCCCTACTCTCTCGTTCTCCTTCTCTTGGTGCTGTTGCTGCCGTATCGGTTCTTGGTTACTACCGGGGAGTCCCAGGTTACGCTTCTCCCAGTGTCTGTTTCTTCCTCCTCAGCGGACTCTCCGCCTAAAGGGATGGATGCACATGGTGCCACAGGAGTTGGCTTCGCCTTTGGGTCTGGGTTGGCACCCCGCTTCTTCTTCCTTTGTTGCTTGGGTTTCGATTTACCTTCGGGTCTTTTATCTTCCTCTGAGTCTGAGCCCGAGTCTGTGGTCCAGTACCCCTTTCCCTTCTTGGGTCTGGTTCCCTTACCCAAAGTGCCTCCCTGCCCCCAATAGAAAATCCTTCCCTTTTTAAAATCGTCCTGGTCCCGATGAAATTTCTTGAGTTTTCTAGTCTTCAACTCGTTTTGGATCGGCAAGATCCTTTTCTCTATCTTAGAGATGATGGCCGAGAAGGTCCCCTCTGAAGCCACCTCCTGTAGTTGTTCCCTTGTTGTCTGGAGTTCCCCAGAGATCTTATTGTGCTCCTCGATCGTACGTTCCCTGACGATATCCTGCAAAGTTCTGCAGTAGTTCAGGTGGGCAGTCTCCCACTTTTCCACGAACTTTTTATCGTCCTGATATTCAGATGGTTCTTTGTATGACCTAAAACCACGTGCAATATAGCCCTCTTCCTTATATTTATTCAGGGTAGTGGCAGTCCAGAATAATTTGGTCTCTTTCTCACATAAACCTCCTAGTCTTAACTCTAACACCCTGGTCACCACTTCCCTATTCGCAGGTGCAGGACTTGCGTTGTGGTTGAAAAAGGAGCTTGCTCCCTCACGGCCTTCAGATATACCTTGGCTGATCAGAGGAAAATCCAAGGAGGAGTCTGTGTCACTCCCAGAGTCCACCGGATTCTCGTCCGCTATCCCCCTTTCCACGTTCATGGATGCAGTTGGTGCACAGAGCAGGGATACACACAATGGATAGTACACTTTGAGAAGAAAAAATCGCTCGGCACTCAGCTGTTCAGTCTGGGGGTGGGACTAGCTCCTTGAAATCTGCGATAGCTTCACCCCGTTTGTTGACACCCCATGTTGTTGGGCTTCTATTTTGGCAGGGGGAAGTGCATCAAGCGTTGGTTAGTGCAGGGCACAAATGGAACACACTGGTACTTGAAAGAAAAGGCTGTGCACCTTCCTCACAAACTGCTTTTATTTAGGCCTTCAAACAACAGCCAGCGTATGCAGCATACATATGAAACAGAAATTGTCAATGTTTGTCAAACCTGGATTCCATGGAGGTGTGGAGGTGGTTGGGGAAGAGGTGACCAGGGGATGTAAGGACGGCACTACAGCCGTTTCACGCCGTCTGGCGCTTGCTCACGTGCGTGTGTCCTAAACGGGGCAGCGCTGTACGGCTTCCTGTGTAAGATCCTGAAGCCGCGCCTCCAGCGCTGCCCCATTGGTGTAGAGTGCCTGGGAGTGAAGGTCGGAGGTGAGGGGGCGGAGACTTGCCGCTCAGCGGCGAGAAACTGGTGTCTTACTGGTGTCATAGCAACCTGTTAGCATACGGTTCCCCGATTGACCAGTTTCTTCACCAGGTCGCTGCAGACATGAAGGCGGTATGTTACAGCCGGGCTCCTGACAATCTGTGCGGAGCTGACAAGGCCGCCCTCAGGTGGCTTAAGTGTCGCCGCGACCTGGTGATCAAGCAGGCGGACAAAGGGGGGAGTGTGGTGATCATGTCGAGTGACTTCTACACGAAGGAGGCCTATAGGCAGTTAAACAATTCCGAGTTTTATCAGAGGTTGGATGGCAACCCAACATACAAGTACCAATCAACTCTTCGCACTTTGTTAAGGCGAGGAGTTGAAAGTGGGTACATGTCACAGAGATTGGCAGTTGACCTACTTCCCATGTCCCCTCGGCATCCTGTGTGGTACCACCTTCCCAAATTGCACAAGTCCACGGAAAGCCCCCCAGGAAGACCTATCGTCTCAGGGTGTGGCTCACTAACAGAACGCCTGTCCAGGTTCCTAGACCATCTGTTACGCCCCCTGCTCGTGGGGATCCCGGCCTATTTGGCCGACACGCTTGACACGATTAATTTGGTCGAAAGCGTTGTGTGGGATCCGGGCTGTGTACTAGCCACAATTGATGTGGAGAGCCTATATAGCAGGATACCCCACGAGGGGGGCCTGAGGGCGGTTCGAAGGTTCCTGGACAGGACCAGTAAGGACGAAGGGTACAAGGATTTCATTTGTGACTGTTTGAAGTTTATCTTGACACACAATGCATTTCAGTTTGATGGAAGGTGGTATCACCAGACGTCCGGGACGGCCATGGGAACCTCTGTGGCATGTACCTACGCAGGCCTCTTCCTCGGAGCATGGGAGGAGGACTATGTGGCAACCTCCGGGAACCCCTACAGGCACAGCATCAAAGTTTGGGCCAGGTATGTGGACGACGTGCTGGTCGTGTGGCAGGGGGACACAGAGGGATTTGAGGCCTTCATGGGGTATCTTAATGACAACCGAGTGAACATGCGCTTCACCTCTGAAGTAAGCAAAGACTCCATCAGTTTTCTAGACCTTAAGATAAGGCCCGATGGAGAAAACTTGGTGTGCGAAGGCTATAGGAAGGCCACGGCTGTGAATTCCCTGTTACACAGGAACAGCTTTCATCCAAAGCACGTCAAAACCTCCCTGCCATACGGCCAGTACCTTCGTCTGAGACGGAACAACTCCAGTCTAGATACCTTTGAGGTACAGGCACAGGAGTTGACCGCACGTTTGGAGGCAAGAAAATACGATAAACGCTCCCTTGTAGCAGCCCAGGACAGGGCAAGAAAAGCAGACAGGAGCTCACTCCTCACTAGAGGCTCTAAAAGTGGGGAGAGAGGTACATTCACGTTCACCTTCGACTACACCCCAATGTCTGGGAGGTTGACTAAAGTTATCAAGAAAAATTGGGGGATAATAGTGAGAGATCCCACACTTCAGAAGGTGTTTCCGAATTCCCCCAGAGTAGCTTTCAGGAGGGCCCCAACTTTGGGTGACACCCTGACTCGCAGTGAGTTTTGTACGCCTCCCATCCAGAATTGGCTAACATGCAGACGCCCTAAGGGAAACCACAAGTGTGGCAACTGCAAGTTTTGTGGGAACATGTGGGAGGGTACCAACTACAGACTGGGTGGTTTGCAGTGGGAGGTAAGAACCTTCATTACATGTCAAACCAAGTTTGTCTCCTACGTGTTATTTTGCCCTTGCCTTTTTTACTACGTAGGCAAAACCACCCGTCCTCTAAAAGAGAGGATAGGGGAGCATTTTGCATCGATCAAATCGGGCAAAGGATGTCCGAGGTTGATCGAACATGTAAGAGAGGTACACGGTGGTAGGGCCAGATGCCTGAGATTTGCGGGCCTCCTGCATGTCTCTTCTTCACGTAGGGGAGGTGACCGCGACCGAGAGCTCACCAGACGAGAGTCGCGGGTTATATTGCGCGCAGAGGCCCTGGGACCCTTAGGCTTAAATGACAGACTGGAGCTTTCATGCTTTTTGGATCCCTAGGGACCCATAACAGACCAAAGCAAATCTTCCCCCCCTCACCCGCCTCCTCCCTTGTTCTGCTATCTGGACCTGTGGTCTCCCATTTTGGTGGCATCTCCTCCCCCCTCTCCTTCCTCCTCTCACCTTCTGGACTGGCCAGATGTGTTCTTAATTCAAACCCCTTTCTCAACGGTGCTTTGGGCAGGTTCCACATGGATTGGCTTCTCCATCTTTGACCCTAGGTCGGGATAGGAATTGCAATATGCAATGGTCAGGTCCCCAATAGTGGACTAGACCCCCCACTAATTTCTATTTTAAGTAACTGATACTCGTTGTCAGCTTATTTCGCTGCAACAGTTTCTGTGCCTAGTAACACTGAATACCAGTAGTTCAAACGTATCCTTCCCTGCCCGCTCTTTTTTGGAGTGAGGCAAACAATGGTATAGGATATCACGGGGTCGCCCTTAGAAGCCGACCATGGGTCTTGGAGACGCTTTCTGCTTAGGGACGTCGGGACGCCTCTGTTGTCCCCTCTTGATTATCTGAACTGTTCGGTCCATTCTGGACCCATCTCTGGGTGGCACCTTGGGGGTCTCACATCTTAAGATTCCCCTATTCTTGGTTTTCTGTATGGTGTTCCCCTCACTCTTCACGTGGTGTAACCTCTGAACCTCGTTGTTCAAAGCAAGGTTTATTTTGGCTCTTCTCCCTAATAGACAACGCAACTAAATTAAGGGAGTTTATGCATCCAGCTTTGTAGGCGAATACGCCCCAAAAGGTCTCAATGTTCATAGTTTTACCTCCTGGTCTTTTTTAAATGGGAGCCCCTTTGGGTTTGGTATAGGGGGGGAATCCCCCCCCCCTTTTTATGTGATAAGGGGACAATGAAATAAAACATAGGGTTTTTAACTGGGGTGTCCAGGCTTGGACACGGCCATGCCACAATGTCAGCAACTTTATATGCACCTTGTTTATGCACATTTGCGATTTAAAACACATTGTTTTGTTTGCACTATGCTAAATAGTGATTTTTTCGTATGTTCAGGTTCCCATATCCTGATGGGTAATGCACAAAGTAAATATGAAGGCACTTTTTCACCCACATATGGCTGCGCAGCCGATCACTACTTCACTATGCTAACAGGTTGCTATGACACCAGTAAGACACCAGTTTCTCGCCGCTGAGCGGCAAGTCTCCGCCCCCTCACCTCCGACCTTCACTCCCAGGCACTCTACACCAATGGGGCAGCGCTGGAGGCGCGGCTTCAGGATCTTACACAGGAAGCCGTACAGCGCTGCCCCGTTTAGGACACACGCACGTGAGCAAGCGCCAGACGGCGTGAAACGGCTGTAGTGCCGTCCTTACATCCCCTGGTCACCTCTTCCCCAACCACCTCCACACCTCCATGGAATCCAGGTTTGACAAACATTGACAATTTCTGTTTCATATGTATGCTGCATACGCTGGCTGTTGTTTGAAGGCCTAAATAAAAGCAGTTTGTGAGGAAGGTGCACAGCTTTTTCTTTCAAGTACCAGTGTGTTCCATTTGTGCCCTGCACTAACCAACGCTTGATGCACTTCCCCCTGCCAAAATAGAAGCCCAACAACATGGGGTGTCAACAAACGGGGTGAAGCTATCGCAGATTTCAAGGAGCTAGTCCCACCCCCAGACTGAACAGCTGAGTGCCGAGCGATTTTTTTCTTCTCAAAGTGTACTACCGATTTTAAATCAGCCAGAGCCAGGTGAGGCAAGCAGCCCACTGGCTGGGCCCAAGACCAAAGCACCTGGGGGGGGGGACGTGAGCCTGGGGGGGCTGCGCACATAACGATTATTTTCTGGTGAATGCTCCCCACGTAACGATTATTTTCTGGTGATTGCTCCCCACGTAACGATTATTTTCTGGTGATTGCTTCCCACATAACGATTATTTTCTGGTGATTGCTCCCCACATAACGGTTATTTTCTGGTGATTGCTCCCCACATAACGATTATTTTCTGGTGATTGCTCCCCACATAACGATTATTTTCTGGTGAATGCTGCGCACATAGCGATTATTTTCTGGTGAATGCTCCCCACATAACGATTATTTTCAGGTGAATGCTCCCCACATAACGATTATTTTCAGGTGAATGCTCCCCACATAACGATTATTTTCTGGTGAATGCTCCCCACATTGCGATTATTTTCTGGTGAATGCTCCCCACATAGCGATTATTTTCTGGTGAATGCTCCCCACATAGCGATTATTGTCTGGTGAATGCTCCCCACATAACGATTATTTTCTGGTGAATGCTGCGCACATAGCGATTATTTTCTGGTGAATGCTCCCCACATAATGATTATTTTCTGGTGAATGCTCCCCACATAGCGATTATTTTCTGGTGACTTCTCCCCACATAGCGATTATTTTCTGGCGAATGCTGCGCACATAGCGATTATTTTCTGGTGAATGCTCCCCACATAACGATTATTTTCTGGTGAATGCTCCCCACATAGCGATTATTTTCTGGTGAATGCTCCCACATAACGGTTACTTTCTGGTGAATGCTCCCCACATAGCGATTATTTTCTGGTGAATGCTCCCCACATAGCGATTATTTTCTGGTGAATGCTGCGCACATAGCGATTATTTTCTGGTGAATGCTCCCCACATAGCGATTATTTTCTGGTGAATGCTGCACACATAGCGATTATTTTCTGGTGAATGCTGCGCACATAACTATTATTTTCTGGTGAATGCTCCCCACATTGCGATTATTTTCTGGTGAATGCTCCCCACACAATGATTATTTTCTGGTGAATGCTCTCCACATAACTATTATTTTCTGGTGAATGCTCCACACATAACGATTATTTTCTGGTGAATGCTCCCCACATAGCGATTATTTTTTGGTGAATGCTGCCCACAAAGCGATTATTTTCTGGTGAATGCTCCCCACATAATAATTATTTTCTGGTGAATGAGAGGAGCTCACAATCTAATACTACCACACTCCTAGTGTAATTCTGCCATATCTCCTACCATATTATTATTATGTTTTTATATAGCACTGACATCCTCTGCAGCACTTTACAGAGTACATAGTCATGTCACTGACTGTCACAGACTGTCCTCATTTAGCTCCACCCATAACCACGCCCACATTTATTATGTGGCCATGCCCCTTTTTTGGTGCGGCGTGCGCCGCAGCCTTCAGCTTAGGGGGCGCATTAATAGTCTTTGTCCCCGGGCGCTGAAAGCCCTAGCTACACCTCTGCATGTGTCAGTGCTTTTTAGCACTGCGCATGTGCAGGGACAAGACGCAATGTTTCTGACTGAGATAGTGAATTCAACCTAATGTTAAAACAGTAGAAGTGAAAAGCAGAAATTGCTGGCACTGCAGAAATCGTTGCACATCCAAGGAGGGGGAGGAGGGAAAGGAGGGAACACTGCACAGCCCCAGACGGAGATGTATATGGAGTGTATCCTCAGCGTGCTCAGGTCCAAGTCACAGCATGATTGAAAGGAGGAGAGGAAAGCGCCGGCACTGCTGTCATACACTTTATTTTGACATTAGTAAAATCAATGCAAGGAAATTCTTCCAGACAAATTGGAAAGACACATACCGTGGGTAGATGTAGCAGGTGCGGTGGGTGCAGTGGGTGGAGAGCCTGACGGCCGTTTCGCGCGATATGCGCTTCTACGGAGGCTATACGGCCCGTAGACGGCGTGAAACGGCTGTAGTGCCGTCCTTACATCCCCTGGTCACCTCTTCCCCAACCACCTCCACACCTCCATGGAATCCAGGTTTGACAAACATTGACAATTTCTGTTTCATATGTATGCTGCATACGCTGGCTGTTGTTTGAAGGCCTAAATAAAAGCAGTTTGTGAGGAAGGTGCACAGCTTTTTCTTTCAAGTACCAGTGTGTTCCATTTGTGCCCTGCACTAACCAACGCTTGATGCACTTCCCCCTGCCAAAATAGAAGCCCAACAACATGGGGTGTCAACAAACGGGGTGAAGCTATCGCAGATTTCAAGGAGCTAGTCCCACCCCCAGACTGAACAGCTGAGTGCCGAGCGATTTTTTCTTCTCAAAGTGTACTACCGATTTTAAATCAGCCAGAGCCAGGTGAGGCAAGCAGCCCACTGGCTGGGCCCAAGACCAAAGCACCTGGGGGGGGGGGGACGTGAGCCTGGGGGGGCTGCGCACATAACGATTATTTTCTGGTGATTGCTCCCCACGTAACGATTATTTTCTGGTGATTGCTTCCCACATAACGATTATTTTCTGGTGATTGCTCCCCACATAACGGTTATTTTCTGGTGATTGCTCCCCACATAACGATTATTTTCTGGTGATTGCTCCCCACATAACGATTATTTTCTGGTGAATGCTGCGCACATAGCGATTATTTTCTGGTGAATGCTCCCCACAAAACGTTTTTTTTCAGGTGAATGCTCCCCACATAACGATTATTTTCAGGTGAATGCTCCCCACATAACGATTATTTTCTGGTGAATGCTCCCCACATTGCGATTATTTTCTGGTGAATGCTCCCCACATAGCGATTATTTTCTGGTGAATGCTCCCCACATAGCGATTATTGTCTGGTGAATGCTCCCCACATAACGATTATTTTCTGGTGAATGCTGCGCACATAGCGATTATTTTCTGGTGAATGCTCCCCACATAATGATTATTTTCTGGTGAATGCTCCCCACATAGCGATTATTTACTGGTGACTTCTCCCCACATAGCGATTATTTTCTGGTGAATGCTGCGCACATAGCGATTATTTTCTGGTGAATGCTCCCCACATAACGATTATTTTCTGGTGAATGCTCCCCACATAGCGATTATTTTCTGGTGAATGCTCCCACATAACGGTTACTTTCTGGTGAATGCTCCCCACATAGCGATTATTTTCTGGTGAATGCTCCCCACATAGCGATTATTTTCTGGTGAATGCTGCGCACATAGCGATTATTTTCTGGTGAATGCTCCCCACATAGCGATTATTTTCTGGTGAATGCTGCACACATAGCGATTATTTTCTGGTGAATGCTGCGCACATAACTATTATTTTCTGGTGAATGCTCCCCACATTGCGATTATTTTCTGGTGAATGCTCCCCACACAATGATTATTTTCTGGTGAATGCTCTCCACATAACTATTATTTTCTGGTGAATGCTCCACACATAACGATTATTTTCTGGTGAATGCTCCCCACATAGCGATTATTTTTTGGTGAATGCTGCCCACAAAGCGATTATTTTCTGGTGAATGCTCCCCACATAATAATTATTTTCTGGTGAATGAGAGGAGCTCACAATCTAATACTACCACACTCCTAGTGTAATTCTGCCATATCTCCTACCATATTATTATTATGTTTTTATATAGCACTGACATCCTCTGCAGCACTTTACAGAGTACATAGTCATGTCACTGACTGTCACAGACTGTCCTCATTTAGCTCCATCCATAACCACGCCCACATTTATTATGTGGCCATGCCCCTTTTTTGGTGCAGCGTGCGCCGCAGCCTTCAGCTTAGGGGGCGCATTAATAGTCTTTGTCCCCGGGCGCTGAAAGCCCTAGCTACACCTCTGCATGTGTCAGTGCTTTTTAGCACTGCGCATGTGCAGGGACAAGACGCAATGTTTCTGACTGAGATAGTGAATTCAACCTAATGTTAAAACAGTAGAAGTGAAAAGCAGAAATTGCTGGCACTGCAGAAATCGTTGCACATCCAAGGAGGGGGAGGAGGGAAAGGAGGGAACACTGCACAGCCCCAGACGGAGATGTATATGGAGTGTATCCTCAGCGTGCTCAGGTCCAAGTCACAGCATGATTGAAAGGAGGAGAGGAAAGCGCCGGCACTGCTGTCATACACTTTATTTTGACATTAGTAAAATCAATGCAAGGAAATTCTTCCAGACAAATTGGAAAGACACATACCGTGGGTAGATGTAGCAGGTGCGGTGGGTGCAGTGGGTGCAGAGCCTGACGGCCGTTTCGCGCGATATGCGCTTCTACGGAGGCTATACGGCCCGTATAGCCTCCGTAGAAGCGCATATCGCGCGAAACGGCCGTCAGGCTCTCCACCCACTGCACCCACCGCACCTGCTACATCTACCCACGGTATGTGTCTTTCCAATTTGTCTGGAAGAATTTCCTTGCATTGATTTTACTAATGTCAAAATAAAGTGTATGACAGCAGTGCCGGCGCTTTCCTCTCCTCCTTTGAATTCAACCTAAGTAGTAAACTGCCTTTGTTAGTAATGTCCTCCTTTCTCATGCTGTGCCCACCGTTTGCTGCCATTCACTGCTACTCGTATGCTTCCTGTTTTCAGTCCTTGACTTATATTAGTCATGGCCTTTGATCCCAAACTAATCACTTAGATGGCACTGTCCATTGCTCGGAGTGCTGTGAGTGAGCCCCAGGCAGGATGAGAGCCACTGGGAGGGAGGACAGTGCCATCTGAGTGATTCGTTCCAGATCAAAGGTCATCACTAATATTAAACATTTCAGCCCGCAGGTTTTTTTTCACCTTATGTAACAGAGCAATTTTCACCTCCTATTCATTCACAATAACTTTATCACTAATTATAACAATGAATTGATCGATATCTTGTTTTTTCCGCCACCAATTAGGTTTTCTATGGGTGGTACATTTTGCTAAGAATTATTTTTTTGTAAATGCATTTTAACAGAAAAATTTAGAAAAAAATTGAAAAAATTCATAATTTCTCAATTTTCGGCCATTATAGCTTTAAAATAATACATGCTACCATAATTAAAACCTATGTATTTTATTTGCTCATTTTTCTCGGTTATTACCCTATTTAAATTTTGTCCCTATCACAATGTATGGTACCAATATTTTATTTGGAAACAAAGGTGCATTTTTTCAGTTTTGCGTCCAACACTACAAGCTTATAATTTAAAAAATGTTCGTAATATACCCTCTTCACATGCATATTTAAAAATTTCAGACACTTAGGTAACTATTTATGTTTTTTTTTATTGTAATTTTTTTTTTCATTACAAATTTTATTTGGCAATTTTTGGTGTGGGAAATAAACAGTTAATTTTAAATGTAATAATGTGGGTTTATTGTAGATGCAGTTTTACTATTTGGCCACAAGATGGCCACAGTGAGATTTTTTTTTTAGTCCTTCTCACTTCCAGGAAGCATGAGGCAGACGGGAAACGCGGCCTCTGATAAGAAGCCGTCGGTTTTTCTGCCGGGGACTTAGATCAATGAATGTGAACCATGTTCCCATTCATTTATCTCCAAGCTACCGGGGGGCGGCACGTGGGTGCACGATCGCGCACGGGAGCACCCCGAAGCATACAGCAGCAGCCGCCTGGACATGAGGATCACGTCCAGGCAGCAGAAATGGTTAATGTTTGTCAAGACCTGAAAACAGACAACATAGCAGCAGAACGACACAAAAATGGAGAGGCCATAGAACTACAGGTAATCCCAATAAATGCTACACTACATCTAATGTCAAAGTAAACAAGTTTATTTAACCACTTGAGGACCGTAGGCTTACACCCCCTAGTGGCCAGGCTATTTTTTGCTATTTAGGCTACTGCAGCTTTAAGGCCTCGCTGCTAGCCATACAATTCAGCTCTGTCATTCAAGCGGAGACGCGCACGCATCGGTGCACGTGATCTCCTGCAAATTCCTGCCCCAGGACTTGATACCAACTGGCGTTAGGCGGTCCTGGTACTGCTGTCGCGATCACGCCCATCCGCTCGACACGGTCGTTAGGAAGTTAATGAATATAATAATATGCACAACAAAATTTAAAAACAACCTGAGATGGCCTTCCCACCACACCAGCAAACACACACCAATCAATTCACTGGCCAGTAGTCACAATTCAACCGGACTAAGGGGGAACGGTTCACACTGATCTCTGAAGCTTCAAAAGAATAATCATGTGTTAATGCATTAGGCCAACAAAGTTCCCACAGCAACAAGCTGAGCAGATTAAAACATAGATCCAGCAAGCAAGCAAGATACAGACACAAGATACAGATACAGACACAGATAGCAGCAGAACGGCAGCGACACACTGCAGATTTATTGCAGGAGTCTGTAAGCTGTAACAAGGATATGTTTTCTTTAAACAGAGGCGCCAAAAGGATAAAAGGAAGCTAAATGAGCTTAAAAACCAAATTCTTGGTAAATAGAGGAGGTAGTGGTGGACTTACCTCCTCCAAGTAGACACACAACGACTGTAGTAAAGACAGTCAATATATTTTATTTATGAACTCCAAATATGCAACGGGTTTCACAGGTTTGATCCCGCTTCATCAGGCAATAACAATGGAGCAATAGCATATGTGGTCAGTAGAAGAGCCAGGCACCACTGTTGCCTGGCTCTTCTACTGACCACATACAGTGGTGTGAAAAACTATTTGCCCCCTTCCTGATTTCTTATTCTTTTGCATGTTTGTCACACTTAAATGTTTCTGCTCATAAAAAAACGTTAACTATTAGTCAAAGATAACCTAATTGAACACAAAATGCAGTTTTAAATGATGATTTTTATTATTTAGTGAGAAAAAAAACCCTCCAAATCTACATGGCCCTGTGTGAAAAAGTGATTGCCCCCCCTTGTTAAAAAATAACTTAAAGGTGGTTTATTACACCTGAGTTCAATTTCTGTAGTCACCCCCAGGCCTGATTACGGCCACACCTGTTTCAATCAAGAAATCACTTAAATAGGAGCTATCTGACACAGAGAAGTAGACCAAAATCACCTCAAAAGCTAGACATCATGCCAAGATCCAAAGAAATTCAGGAACAAATGAGAACAAAAGTACTGTAATTGAAATCTATCAGTCTGGTAAAGGTAATAAAGCCATTTCTAAAGCTTTGGGACTCCAGCAAACCACAGTGAGAGCCATTATCCACAAATGGCAAACACATGGAACAGTGATGAACCTTCCCAGGAGTGGCCAGCCGACAAAAATTACCCCAAGAGCGCAGAGAAAACTCATCCGAGAGGCCACAAAAGACCCCAGGACAACATCTAAAGAACTGCAGGCCTCACTTGCCTCAATTAAGGTCAGTGTTCACGACTCCACCATAAGAAAGAGACTGGGCAAAAACAGCCTGCATGGAAGATATCCAAGGCGCAAACACTTTTAAGCAAAAAGAACATTAAGGCTCGTCTGAATTTTGCTAAAAAAACATCTCAATGATTGCCAAGACTTTTGGGAAAATACCTTGTGCACTGACGAGACAAAAGTTGAACTTTTTGGAAGGTGCGTGTCCCGTTACATCTGGCGTAGAAGTAACACAGCATTTCAGCAGAAGAACATCATACCAACAGTAAAATATGGTGGTGGTAGTGTGATGGTCTGGGGTTGTTTTGCTGCTTCAGGACCTGGAAGGCATGCTGTGATAGATGGAACCATGAATTCTACTGTCTGCCAAAAAATCCTGAAGGAGAATGTCCGGCCATCTATTCGTCAACTCAAGCTGAAGCGATCTTGGGTGCTGCAGCAGGACAATGACCTAAAACACACCAGCAAATTCACCTCTGAATGGCTGAAGAAAAACAAAATGAAGACTTTGGAGAGGCCTAGTCAAAGTCCTGACCTGAATCCTATTGAGATGTAGTGGCATGACCTTAAAAAGGCGGTTCATGCTATAAAACCCTCAAATAAAGCTGAATTACAACAATTCTGCAAAGATGAGTGGGCCAAAATTCCTCCAGAGCGCTGTAAAAGACTCGTTGCAAGTTATTGCAAATGCTTGATTGCAGTTATTGCTGCTAAGGGTGGCCCAACCAGTTATTAGGTTCAGGGGGCAATTTCTTTTTCACACAGGGCCATGCAGGTTTTGAGGTTTTTTTCTCACTAAATAATAAAAAACATAATTTAAAACTGCATTTTGTGTTCAATTATGTTATCTTTGACTAATAGTTAACGGTTTTTGATGAGCAGAAACATTTAAGTGTGACAAACATGCAAAAGAATAAGAAATCAGGAAGGGGGCAAATCGTTTTTCACACCACTGTATGCTATTGCTCCGTTATTATTGCCTGATGAAGCGGGATCAAACCTGCGAAACGCCTTGCATATTTGGAGTTCATAAATAAAATATATTGACTGTCTTTACTACAGTCGTTGTGTGTCTACTTGGAGGAGGTAAGTCCACCACTACCTCCTCTATTTACCAAGAATTTGGTTTTTAAGCTCCTTTAGCTTCCTTTTATCCTTTTGGCGCCTCTGTTCTCCTGCATAATATTGAGTCCACCCTGGGTTGAGGGTTGAACCCCCTTTTTCTCATCTACAGAGAGCGACTTCTTATTCCTGAATGGGGGTCAGGAAAATCTCCCCACCTGCCTTTACAGTGGTTGCCTAATGGTAACCCTGGTTTGTGAGTATTAATATTTACTCTATCTATGTAATGATCGGTGTAACACAGAGAGGGTCTGATTATTGGTGATCTGCAGTATCACCAAGAATACAGATATATACCCGATTATTGATGATCTGCAGTATCACCGATAATCAGATATATCACTAACCTCTGGACACCGGAGAGATATGAGTGTTTTGGTGCAACAGTAAATACTTTGAGAGCAATACCTGGAGAACAGGTGTCAGAGCAGTAGGCTATACTGCAAAAGAGAACAAGTGCCTTCCAGTAACCTGAGAATCTCCCGAAGGGAGGAGCCAGGCCAGGAGATGGAAGGACCAGAGCGTCAGTGACACCAATAGGAGAGTGTCACTAATGATCTGTGAACTATCTCTAAGGTAGGGAGATAGTTCTCGAGGTCGGGCAAGCCAGGTCGGCAACACACGGACAGATAAGTACAAAGACAGGAGACAGATTCAGTAATCCTAAGACATGCAGAGTTTGGCAACAGAATATCAGATATAGCGAAGTACCAAATCAGTAATCAGAAGAGTGGTCAGGAAAGCAGAAGGTCATAACAGATAATAAACAATGCCTAGTCTTGGTGTGAGCTCTGTGATCATCAAAACCCTGGAACTAGTCTGAAGTATAACAGAATGATAATACAATTCCCTAGTCTGGGTGTGAGGTCCGTGATCATCAACACCCTGGAACTAGTCTGAAGTATAACAGAATGATAATACAATTCCCTAGTCTGGGTGTGAGGTCCGTGATCATCAACACCCGGGAACTAGTCTGAAGTATAACAGATTGGTAACACAAGTCCCTAATTTGGGTGTGAGGTCTGTGATCATCAACACCCTGGAACTAGTCTGAAGTATAACAGAATGGTAATACAAGTCCCTAATCTGGGTGTGAGGTCCTTGATCATCAACACCCTGGAACTAGTCTGGATATAACAACTGGTAACACAGAATCTAACAAAAGGTCTGAGTGCTTCCACGTAGTCATCGCAACGGCAGACAACCAGTGAATGGCCAGCACCCAGTATATATAGCACAGCGCTCTCCAGCGCCTCCCCTAAGTGCTGGACCAATAGGAACTGGTTGAATCGTCAGCTGACCGGCTTGGTCAGCTGACTCCCTTCTGGCTGTCATAAAAGTTCTGCCTCTCAGCGTGCGCGTCCTTCTGAACCTGTGTGGACTATCAGTCCCAGCCACACCAGACATGTGTTGTGTACCACTCGCCGCGCTGAACGCGGAACCAGCCGCACCGCTATCAGAGCATGCGGCGGTTCCTCCGCGTTCTCCCATAATGGTAGATGTAGGCCTACGCGTGCAAACCGCCGCATTGGACGCGGAATCAGCCGCCTTGTTCTGAACACACGTGGCGGCTTTTCCGCGTTTTCTCACAGAAACCCCCCCTGAGGAGTGGACTCCGGACAGCTCCCACCCGGCTTCTCAGGATGTAGGGTGTGGAATTCCCTCTTTAACTCATCCGCATGCATGCGGCAATCAGGTACCCATGTTCTTTCCTCAATGCCATAACCCTTCCAGTGAACCAAATACTGTACTGAATTCTGTACAATACGTGAGTCTAAAATCTTTTCCACTTCATACTCAGGTTGGTCATCCACCATCACAGGGGGAGGAGGAGTGGAATCTACATGTACTGCTGGCTTAAGCAGGGATACATGGAACGATCTCACACCACGCATACTGGCAGGAAGGTCAATGGCATAAGTAACATTGTTGATTTTCCTGGTTACTGGGAAAGGACCTACAAATCTGGGTCCTAGTTTGGGTGAAGGCTGTTTTAAAGCCAAATGACAATTGGATACCCAGACCAGGTCTCCTGGCCGAAACTTCCACTCTATGGAACGTTTCTTGTCAGCTTGTCCTTTCTGACTCTGAAAAGCCTTCTCTAGATTCTTTTTCACAATTCCCCACATGTTTTTAAAAGACTTTTTTCAAGCCTCTAAAGCTGGAAATGGAGTAGAAGCTACTGGCAATGGGGAGAACCTAGGCAACCTTCCTGTTACCACCTGGAATGGAGAGAATCCAGAAGAAGAGCTTTTCAAGTTATTGTGTGCAAATTCCGCAAACGGCAAGAACTTGACCCAATCAATTTGAGCATCTGCAACGTAACACCTTAGAAACTGTTCCAGAGATTGATTAATTCTCTCGGTCTGACCATTGGTCTGTGGGTGGTAGCCTGACGAAAACGACAGTTCCATGCCCAAATGATGACAGAATGCCCTCCAAAATTTAGAAACGAATTGGACTCCCCGATATGACACTATATTTTCTGGAATGCCATGTAGCCGGAAGATATGCAGGATGAATAGATCGGCCAACTCCTGGGCTGAGGGGAGTCCTTTCAAGGGCACGAAATGGGCCATTTTACTGAATCTGTCGACTACCACCCAAATGACCGACATGCCCTCAGATCTCGGGAGTTCACCCACAAAATCCATGGACAAATGGGTCCATGGTTCACTTGGGGTGGGTAAAGGCTGCAATGTTCCCACAGGTGCCTGACGGGAGGGTTTACTTCTTGCACACACTGCACATTCACTCACATACTCCTTGCAGTCCGTTGCCAATGAAGGCCACCAAGCACACCTAGCAACAAGGTCCTGTGTTCTGGTGGCACCAGGATGCCCAGCATTTTTGTGGGAGTGGAACAGCTGCAATATCTGGAGACAAAATGGTAATGGTACAAACATGACCCCTTCAGGCTTTCCCTCAGGGACATCCTGCTGGAAGGGACTTAAAGTTTCAGTCCAGTTCCTCCAGGTCTCTGTGGCTGCCAACACAACTTTCTGTGGGAGAATAGTCTCTGGGTCTGAGGGCTGTGCTGTCTCTGGCTCAAAACATCTGGATAAAGCATCTGCTTTAACATTCTTACTACCCGGGGTATACGTAATTATAAATCTGAATCTTGAGAAAAATAATGACCACTGGGCCTGTCGGGGACTCAATCTCTTAGCCCCTTCGATGTATTCCAAATTTTTGTGATCAGTGTAGACTGTAATCGTATGTTCTGCTCCTTCTAGCCAATGATGCCATTCTTCAAAGGCCAGTTTGATGGCTAGGAGCTCCCTGTTGCCTATATCGTAGTTTTTCTCTGCGGGTGAAAATCTACGGGAAAAATAGGCACATGGGTGTAACCTCCCTTGCAACCCAGAACACTGAGACAGCACAGCCCCTACCCCAACCTCTGAGGCATCTACCTCCACAATAAAGGGATAGGAAATGTCAACGTGTCTCAAAATGGGTGCAGTACAAAACAATTCCTTCAGAGTGGAGAAAGCAGCAAGAGCTTCGGGGGACCAGTGATTAGTATCTGCCCCTTTCTTTGTGAGACTGGTGAGGGGTGCGATGACTGTGGAGTACCCCTTTATGAACCTTCTATAGTAATTAGCGAACCCTAAGAATCTCTGGAGAGCCTTCAGTCCCACTGGTTGAGGCCACTCCAGAACAGCAGAGACTTTGGCAGGGTCCATAGAAAGGCCTAAAGTAGAAATTATTTACCCCAGAAAGGTGACGGATGTTACCTCAAAAATGCATTTCTCCAACTTGGCATATAACATGTTTTGTCTTAGCTTGTGTAACACAAACCTGACATGGTCCCTATGCTCTGAGAGGTTGGCTGAGAAGATCAGTATATCATCCAGATATACCAGGACAAATTTGCCCAAAAACCTCTCTGAACACCTTATTAATGAGTTCCTGAAAGACGGCCGGGGCGTTACACAACCCGAAGGGCATCACCAGGTACTCGTAATGCCCATCGGGTGTGTTAAAGGCTGTCTTCCACTCAATTCCCTTTCTGATCCGTACCAGGTTGTATGCACCCCACAAATCCAATTTTGAGAAAATCTTAGCACTGGTGACCCGAGTGAATAAATCATCTATTAACGGTAAGGGATAGCGATTTTTTACTGTGATTTTATTCAGGCCCCGATAATCAATGCACGGCCGAAGGCCTCCGTCCTTTTTTTTTTTACAAAAAAGAAACCTGCCCCAGCAGGCGACCGGGAAGGGCGAATGAACCCTTTGGCTACGTTTTCACGGATGTATTCCTGCATGGCCAACTTTTCAGGCCCAGATAAATTGTAGAGATGACCTCTAGGGGGCATACAACCAGACCGGAGATCGATAGGACAATCAAAAGGACGGTGTGGAGGAAGTTTATCGGCGGACTTAGGACAAAACAAGTCCGCAAACTCGGCATACTGATCTGGCAATCCCTCCACGTGAATCTTGGTCTCACCCAAGGTTACCTTCGCTAAACAATGATGAAAGCAATGGGAAGACCAGCTCGTTAGCTGACCAGTGGCCCAATTAATCTGAGGTGAGTGAAGTTGTAACCAAGGCATGCCAATAATGATCGTGGAGGTTGTCATTCGCAACACAAAAAAATGCAGATCTTCTCTATTCAACAACCCGATAGTGACTCCCACTTCTGGAGTCTGTGACAGAGGACTGTTACCCTGCAGAGGGGAATCATCTACTGCAGTAACTTGAATCGGTGGTTTAACCGGGGTGACTGGAATACCCAATTTCTTAGCAAATTCGTAATCCATAAAATTAGCCGCTGAGCCCGAGTCAATAAAGGCTTCAGTGACCTCAGACCTATCTTCCCATGAAACAGTACAGGGAAGAAGCAAACGTTTATCATCTAGGGGTAAAAATTGCAAGCCTAGGGTATTACCCCCAACTACACCTAGGCAGAAGCGTTTCCCGACTTCTTAGGACAATTCTGTACTCTATGACCCCCCTCTGCACAATAAAGACAGAGCTGCTCTGCTATCCTGCGTTTCCGCTCCACTTGAGACACTTTTGACCTACCAATCTGCATTGGCTCAGGCGAAGGTGAAGCGGGAGGAGTGGGAGTTACTGGAGGTGCAGCGTGGGACACCATCCTCACGTGCGTTTTACCCCGGGTCTGTCTCTGATAGCGCAGCCGGCGATCTATCCTGATGGCCGATGAAATGGCCTCATCGATGGACTTAGGTTCAGGCTGGCTCAACATAAGATCGGAGACCTCATCTGACAACCCTGATAAAAAACAATCTAAAAGGGCAAATGTGTCCCACCTGGCCGACACTGACCATCTCCTAAATTCAGCAGCATAATCTTCAACCGGACTCTTGCCTTGACGTAACAGTTTGAGCTTCAGCTCAGAAGTCGAGGCAATGTCTGGGTCATCGTAAATTATAGCCATAGCTTTAAAAAATTCCTCTACAGAGGTTAGGGCCTGGTGACCCAGGTCTGAGAATCGCCTGATAACAAGGTCTTAATGAACGTAACCCTTTGGGTCATGGTTTCTGAAGAATTAGGCCTTAACTCAAAGTATGATAACACAGTACTTCTAAAATTTCGGAAGTCAGATCTGTGACCAGAAAATTTTTCAGGTACAGGCATACGTATGTCTGTGCTAGGAGGAGATCACACTTCATCCACAGCCGTCTGTAGGGTTTGTAGGGACCCAGACAGGGTATTAATCTGGGTCTGATGGTTACCCAGCACTTGGTTGATATTTTCCACCGTAGTGGTAAGTGTGCCCAGGCGGCTGATGAGTGTGTCCATTTGTGTTTGGTCTGCCGTTCTGTAACGATCGGTGTAACACAGAGAGGGGCTGATTATTGGTGATCTGCAGTATCACCAAGAATACAGATATATACCCAATTATTGATGATCTGCAGTATCACCGATAATCAGATATATCACTAACCTCTGGACACCGGAGAGGTATGAGTGTTTTGGTGCAACAGTAAATACTTTAAGAGCAATACCTGGAGACAAGGTGTCAGAGCAGTAGGCTATACTGCAAAAGAGAACAAGTGCCTTCCAGTAACCTGAAAATCTCCCGAAGGGAGGAGCCAGGCCAGGAGATGGAAGGACCAGAGCGTCGGTGACACCAATAGGAGAGTGTCACTAATGATCTGTGAACTATCTCTAAGGTAGGGAGATAGTTCTCGAGGTCGGGCAAGCCAGGTCGGCAACAAACGGACAGGTAAGTACAAAGACAGGAGACAGATTCAGTAATCCTAAGACATGCAGAGTTTGGCAACAGAATATCAGATATAGCGAAGTACCAAATCAGTAATCAGAAGAGTGGTCAGGAAAGCAGAAGGTCATAACAGATAATAAACAATGCCTAGTCTTGGTGTGAGCTCCGTGATCATCAACACCCTGGAACTAGTCTGAGGTATAACAGAATGATAATACAATTCCCTAGTCTGGGTGTGAGGTCCGTGATCATCAACACCCTGAAACTAGTCTGAAGTATAACAGAATGATAATACAATTCCCTAGTCTGGGTGTGAGGTCCGTGATCATCAACACCCGGGAACTAGTCTGAAGTATACAGAGTAGCAGAGGAGAAAACAAGCAGAGGAAACCGGCACTGCAAAATAGCTGATTAACAGAAATTAACAGACTGCAGGAGTACTGTGGCATCAGTGGATCAGTCCTCCAGTGGTTCAGATCATTCCTGACTGACAGAACACAGAGAGTATCCCTAGGACCTATAATGTCCAAACCTGCACCTCTACAATTCGGAGTGCCACAAGGATCAATCCTATCCCCTCTGCTGTTTGCAATCTACATGTTGCCACTCGGTACACTTATCCAACGACATGGCCTGACGTACCACTGCTACGCCGATGACACACAGCTATACCTGTCCTTCAAACCTGGTGGAACAGACCCTACCCCAAAAATAAACTCTTGCTTAGCTGAGCTTCAGGCATGGATGAATGATAACTGGTTGAAACTGAATGCTGACAAAACTGAGGTCCTGTTTGTCCAAAGCCAGTGCTCGCCATCAAAACAGCTCTATCCTAAAGCAACACCAATCAGGATTGGGAATTCAGACATAAACAGCTCCAACCTTGTGCGCAGCCTTGGCGTACTAATCGATGGGGAATTGAGTTTCAGAAACCAAATTTCATCTGTAGTTAAATCTTCCTTCTTTCATCTGAAGAACATTGCAAAGATTAAACATCTGATTCCCCCAGAGGATCTTCAAACCCTAGTCCACGCCTTCATCACATCACGGCTGGACTACTGCAATGCCCTTTATGCTGGCCTCCCCAAAAAAGACTTGCGTCGCCTGCAATTAGTGCAGAATGCTGCTGCCAGATTGCTAACAAACCAGCCTCGCCACTGTCACATTACACCGATCCTTCGCTCACTGCACTGGCTACCAGTAGAATGGAGAATACTCTTCAAGATTGGACTGCTGACATTCAAATCCCTGCACAATCTGGGCCCTGGATACATGAAGGACTTGCTGAAGCTGCACCACACCTCTCACAACCTCAGATCAGCAAGTTCTATAAACTTGGTCACTCCCAGAGTGCACCTCAAAAAATCTGGAGACAGAGCCTTCTGTCATGCTGCCCCTACTCTTTGGAACTCCCTACCACACCCAGTAAAGACAGCACCATCCCTGGAGCTATTCAAATCCAGACTGAAAAGCCACCTGTTTAGCCTGGCATTTCCAGATTTATAAAATTCTTCCCCTGTACCACGATGGTCGGAGCCATGCTTATGCGCTTTGAGTCCCACGGGAGAAAAGCGCTTTACAAATGTTATTTGTTGTTGTTGTTGTTATTTAATCTTCAAACGTGTATGGTGGCACATACAAAAACGTACAAAACATAGCTGTCTGGCACAGTGGATCAAATTGAATAGAGGTGGGGTACCTGGTGGTGCGGTGGGTGCTGGTGGTTGAACCTGTTAGCTTTTCATTTCCTACTGTTATTTTCATCAAATGATGTGCCTTATATTTCCTAATGCCTTTCTAACCGAAATAAATAGATTTCCTTCTTCCCTAAAGAGGAGATATGGGCAGGTGTTGGAGTGTTTGATAGTATAGCTTGATTGCTTCCAATAGCTCAGTGTAAAAGCACTGCATGATACAACAGTGTTAACATTTCCTAATCAGCAGATTGTGAAAAGTGACCCTGTTACTAGTTGTAGAAGTGGTACAGTATACAGTACAGTATATACCCTTAGCAATCACTGTAAGTTGTAGTCTGAAGGTCTATGCTTTATATTGTGAGATGCTGGGGACGCAGCAGAAAACTCGAAAAAGACCCTCTCCTTGATGAATAGCATTTTAAAAACATTTTTTTTGTAATTGATACAGCAATGCTGCCTACACCGCTTCAGCTGACCTCCTGTCTGCATCCCATTGAAAAAGGTCTTTTGGTCCAAAACACTGTATGCCATCTGGGTATATAGGCTGTAGATGTGCCTCCTTACCGCTCTGTGTGCATATAGGACTTGTTCATGCTGTGCTGCATTGTGCTTTTTGCCTTTTTACACAGTTTTTATAGTAATTTGGACTCCTTCTTTTGACAACACCTAAATTACTGTCTGACCGCCGCTATAGCTGTAATGCACATTACCAGCCATGCCAGCGCATGGTGCGCCCAAATTTCCCTCGTTTTTTCCCTCCCTCATGCACCAAATTTCCCTCCCATGTGCGCCCAAATTTTCCTGTTTCGTCTCGCCCTGGACCCTCCCCAAGCCTTTTTTCATAATATTTTTCCTATTTTCTCTAAATCTGAAAAAAAATTTAAGCAACAGTTCCCATCCTGTAGACCAGGGTTTCTCAACTCAGTAATCAAGTACCCCCAACAGTGCACATTTTGTGGAGATCCACAGAATTAATGAGCTCTGCTGAGACACTAATTACCTCACCTGTGAACGTTTGTGGTTTTCTGCAAAACATGCACTGTTGGGGATACTTGAGGACTGAGTTGAGAAACCCTAGTCATAATCATAGTTAAGTTTCCTGCAAACTCTAGTCTGTAAACTAATATGCAACAGTTTGCTAACCGCCAGTAAAAGGAACTTCATCACATTCGGCCTTCTCTAGTTGCCATTCTATGTTCAGCTGTTTTTTTTCCTTTTTCCCTGCATTCTAGCTTTCAAAACCATTAGGACCCTTTTTACACTGTGTAAGTTGCATTCTGATCAAATCACAATGCAATGGAGTTAAAAAGTCTCCCTGTGTTGCGATGTGACCATACAGTACAATGAAAGTATGCCTCACTGCCATTGTAAACATGTGCATTGCTCTGTTAATGCACAGCATGCGGTGCGTTACTGAGTCCGAGTGCACTGCACCGCACTAGGGTATTGATTCACTAAAGAACGTTAATCTTAAAATGTGCAGGTAGGGCAGTTTAAGGGTGGCCATATATGGTACAATTTTTCATTTTTTTTCGATTAGATAATTTAGTTCGATTATTCTGTTAGATCGAATATAAAGATTTTTCCAGCATGTCTGATCTGATTTTTCTCGAAAAAATGGGATAATCGTTCAAATTTCTTGATCGAAATTTTATTTTTTTCAACTTTCATTCAATATGATCATTTAGATCGAATAAAAGGGATAATCGAACGTTTTTATTGTACCATGTATGGCCACCATAAGATTACCAGCATTTGCACAATTTATGTAGCGACTTATGCAACATGCGTAATGCGCTATATACATGCACCACTTACGTTGCATATTACACAGGCAATGTAAGAAGTGTATGTATATAGTTCACTACGGGATTTACATAAGTCGCTATGTAGACTGTGTAAATTTGTAATCTTTACATGTGCTATCTGCACACTTTGGATTAATGTTATTTAGTGAATCAACCCTTTGATGTCAAAGCCTCATAGGAATATCATTGTATCACACTGCAATGCGATGATATTGTCCATTACAACCCAATGCCACTGAGTTAATGTGGAAGGGCCACAATTATGGTTGACAGGAAAAAAATAATATTGTCTGTGTCATGTCATTGTGTTTCTGTCCAGTTTCAATAACGTCTGTAGTTTCTGTGAGGTTTCTCCATTGTAACATGCCTTGTCACACTTGTTGCATTTGGGGGTGGACACCGTACTGGAAGAGCAACAGTATGAGCATGTGATATTTAGGGCTCCTGTGAATGTGAAACACTAGATTATTGGTTAAAGGGATACTTAAAGGGGCACTATGGTGAAAAATTGTAAAATGTAAAATATGTGCAAACATATACAAATAAGAAATACATTTTTTCCAGAGTAAAATGAGCCATAAATTACTTTTCTCCTATGTTGCTGTCACTTACAGTAGGTAGAAGAAATCTGACAGAAGTGACAGGTTTTGGACTCGTCCATCTCTTCATAGGGGATTCTCAGCAAGGCTTTTATTCTTTATAAAGATATTCCCTAAAAAGGATTTAAACAATGATGCTGGCCAGCTTCCCTGCTCACTACACAGTTTTTTGGTAGTTGGACAGAGCAACTGCCACTCACTAAGTGCTTTTGAAAATAAATAAATCCCTGAGAACCCCCTATGAAGAGATGGACTAGTCCAAAACTTGTCACTTCTGTCAGATTTCTACTACCTACTGTAAGTGGCAGCAACATAGGAGAAAAGTAATGTATGGCTCATTTTACTCTGGAAAAAATGTACTTCTTATTTGTATATGTTTGTACATATTTTAAATTTTACAGTTTTTCGCTGTAGTGCCCATTTAAGCCAGGTTAAAAAAAAATCAGTTTACTTACCTGGGGCCAGTGGTGCTCATCCGGATACCGGATATCCAAACTACCCAGATAACTTTTTCCACTATCCGAGCTTTGAATAGCAATTCGGATATTTTTTTAAATTGACTAACCGAGCAAACTCGGATTTCCCATCTGAAATCCGAAATCCGGGCTAAAAGTTAGTTCAGATATCCGAGCAAAAGCCAAAATCACCTTTAATGGCAAAAATTCCCTTTCAAAGGCATCCAGGCCGAGAGAGAGAGAGAGAGACCATTTTCAGGTCACTTTTGGTGTTCTACCTGGATATCTGAATCCGCCCGGATACTGAGGTCGAATATCTGATTCGGATCCGGATTGGAAAATTTTCAACTCGGATATCCGACCCGGATTGGATAGAGGGGTATCCGGATCTGAATTAGATCCAGATAGTGAAAAGTGGTATCCGAGCAGCACTGCCTGGGGCTTCTACTAGCCCCCTGCAGCCATCCCGTGCCTGTCAAGTCACTCACGGATCCTCCGATCAGCCGCCAGCTAGTTTCGTTTTTGACCCCAGGTTTACTGCGCAGGCCTGGCCACATGTAGCCTTCTTTGCGTTCCCATTCGCAATAGCGTCCGGAGTCTGGACTGTCGCTGAAAAAGTAACAAGCTGGCGGCAGGGGACAGGAGGATCCGTAGGGCACGGGACGGCTGCTGGGGGCTGGTAGGAGCTCCAAGTAAGTAAAACTGTTTTTTTTTACTCTGACTTAAGTATCCCTTTTTATGTGAATTTGCAATTTACAACCTTTTGTTTGACATGGTTTAGTTTCATTGTTAATTGTGGCATAATCAGAGTGTAACTTCCTGCTAACCAGTTTGTGTCTCAGACAAACAGTCTTTCTGAAGTCTCCAGCTGGAGCTCTTGAAAGTTTTTTTTTTTTTTTTTGTTTTTTGACATTCTTGACGACTTTTTTTTTATACCTTTTAGTTGGTTGATTACTAATAATGGTGTATGTATACTTGTTTCTTCTCTTTGTATTTCACGAGTTATTCCCTTTGGATTATGAACCCTGCATTCATGCTGGTTTTGGTGGTCCAGGCCTTGTTGCCATAGTGGTAGAAAAATGATTCCTGTCTTCTAAGTCAACTCATCAGAACCAAGTTTTCAAGGCCAAAATTCAGTATGGGAAAAATTAAACGAAAATTAAAAATATGTATTGAAGAGCACTTATGGGGGATTCAAAGTGGAGATACAAATAGTCCATTAGCCAATCATTTTTAACATCACAGGATACTTTTTTTACATCAACGGGAGACTGAAAGCATCTACCTAGCTTTGGTTGCCCCAGGACTTAAAGGGACTCTGACCTCTAAAAATAAACAAAAATGGTACTCACCTAGGGCTTTCTCCAGCCCACCGTAGGTCGGGAGGTCCCTCGGCATCCTCCTGGCTCTTCTCTCGGTCCTTCCGCCGCATACCGCACTGGGGACACCCGTGCCGGGTGTCGGCCTCCCACTTCCTAAACGGGGACGCTCTTCGTCATTACGCGGGCCGCTGCGCGTCATCACGGTGGCCGGCGTGACAGTACTGCGCATGCGCGATTTGACCGCTCATGAGCAGTATTGTCCCGCTGGCCGCCGTGATGACGTGCATCGGCCGGCGTAATGACGAAGACCGTCCCCATTCAGGAAGTGGGAGCCCAACACCTGGCCCAGGTGTCGACGGTGCGGTATGCGGCGGAGGGACCGGGAGAGGAGCCAGGACCACGCTGGGGGACCTCCCGACCTACGGTGGGCTGAAGAAAGCCCTAGGTGAGTACCATTTTTGTTTATTTTTAGAGCTCGGAGTCCCTTTATTCATTCAAGGTATTGGATGTGAAGCCAAGTAAACTGATGAAGCAACCGAGAGCCAAACAGAGAGAGTCCATGGACAGGGCAAAGGATCAAAAACAGGAGATCAGATGAATAGCAGTCCAAGAGATAGGCAAACCCAAGGTCAGGAACTAGCTCGGGGTCAAACACAGTAGAACAAGCAGATAAACCAGAGAAGAAACAAGGGTATAGTCAGAACAAGCAAATGTCAATATAGGTGGCAATCCAAAAACATTGACCATGTTTTTGGATTGCCACCTATATTGACATTTGCTTGTACAAGCAAAGTTGTCACACAAGAGCAGTGCAAAACCACACCCTAACAGCTTAGGCACACAGAAACTAAATGACATCATGGACAGGGATGCAATGGACAGGACAGAACTTTTTTTTGGAACAATGACCAATCTTGTTGGACTACAAGTCCCAGCAGCTCACTGGCTGCTTGCCATTCATAATCACTTTAATTAAACACTCTCCTACAGTGCTGCTGGAGGGCATAAGACGGTATGTGTCCACACATTCAGGAAGCCTCTTTGACATGCCAGCCTGCAGGGAAAGCCTAATTGAGCCCGGTCTCAAAAGAGCCAGACTCATCACGGAGGTACATCACGGAGGTAGCAAGGTACATTTGTGTCAATATCTTAATTACCGGTAACACTCAGTAATAGACACATGTTTAAACTGTTTCTTTTGTAGACCGTACCTCCACTTGTATTGAAGGGAGATAACGTTTAGATGAGTAATAATAATATAATAATAATGACTGATATAACCAATTACTAAAATGAGTTCCTTAGTGAGTTGTTTATTTGATGGTGCTGATATACTCAGCTCAACTTAAGTTTGTGCTCATTAGCTTCAATAAAATCAAACCATTTGAAGCAGTACTTTGCAAAATGCAATGTAAAAATGATTATTCTGGCCAGCTTAATTAAATTTGCTCTATTTACTTATGCTGCATGCAGCTCCCTTGAGAAGGTAGACTGTGCATTTCTGTTTTCCTAGTAAACCAAGAATATTTAATAAAAGCAACACTGTATTTGTTATAGAAAATCTGACCTTATGCATGGAAAAAATGAATAATATGCTTCATAGTTTATAAAACCAATAAAGCTACCATTAGGTTAGGTATATGTTCATTGTATAAAATTAGGCATAAGTTAAGTTGGCAAAATCCAATCCCAGTTTCAGTTCAAATTTAAACTCTTAATATCGTGATAAATAATTGGTTCAGACTGTAGAGCCAGAGCAAGAGAGGGAAAGACAGAGGACCCCCTTCTGTACTGTGATGTAATGGTGGGTGCAGTGTGGAGTGGACATATGGGTCTACTAGCTGGCCACCACCCCACATGTTCCACTAAAATCAAGCTGAGACAACAAACTGTACTTGTTTTACATTTTTTGTGATACTAGTCCTTTAAAAAAGTGAAAGGATTAAGGGGGTAGTAAAACATAAACAGAATGAAATCTCTTGTCATAATATATTACTATTCTCCCACCCTCTTTATAATGGATATGGTGCTAAATAGCTTCCCTGTTAGATTGTATGAATACAGTATGACGAAAAAGTACATTGACAGTTTCCAGTAATATGTGTCTCTCTGAATGTACAGAAATGTCTATGCATGTCACATACTGCTTATGTTGTGATAGTTAGAAGGCTCTGTCTTTGTTGTGAAGACATGCTAAGCATCATTGTCAACTAATTATAGATCACGTAGGAATAGCATATGCACATATTTAGGCATATTCAGTACAGTGTGAAGCTAATTTGCACAGAGCAATAATTCAAAGGAACCAGAGGACATTTTCCATTTGTATGTGTGGGGAAGGCTGCTGGGTACTTCTTGTTATCGGTGAAATGCCAGAAGTGGCTAGGAGAGTGAAACACTTAAATAAATGCACATAGCTTGTGAAGGCAGAAGGGATTTCACAAAATGATTCCCAGCCATTGCTATGCCAGCCATTAATGTCTGCAGTGCTCACCTGCTAAATATCCGGTAAGGCGGCAGGGATGGATTTGATACATGCAGGGATGCTCTTTCAACTATTTCCTTGTTGTTTGAGAAAGCAGTGCAGCACTCTCCTCCCAAATGTCATTAACCCTTTGCTTCCCATGTAGGCTGCGATTCCCCTGAGAAATCAGATCCCATGAGCATGGGGCTTTGGCCTCTGAGAAACAGTACATAGTGTATAACATCAGGTGTTACTCTACCATGGGAGCAGTAAATCCCCTTGTCCTTACGTGAAAGACAAAGGACCTTTTCTTCACCGCTGATCAATAGGAGGAGATGGGGGTGTAAGCATGGGAAGAATATTCAAAAACTGTAAACAGAAGGCGCGCCCACAAGTATAAAGAAATGGCGTGCCCAGACCTGCACTCCATTACTGCCAGGGGTCAAACGTTCAGTAAAGCCAAAAAGGTTGGCACCACCAGCTGCGTATAGTGACTATATGCAGCTTGAGGAAGGGCGGAAGTCCAAAACAGCAGTTTGTCGCTGTTCTGGTCTGATGTTTTTCTCTGCTTTTTGGATGAAATAAACGTAATTGAGCTTTAATACAACTGGTGGTGTCAACCTTTTTGGCTTTACTGGCATGGGAGGAATAACCGATCATTTGGATGCCCCTTTAATAAGGGGAGCTCCAGATATCTGCCCTATTCTATATAAATATGCAAAAAGAGTCATTTTTGCCTCACACTTTCTTCTCAATTGTTCTGTTGCAATGCATACTTCAATTTTCTTCTTTATTTTGCTCTTTTCTGTTTTTTCTTTTTGTCCCTCTTCAATTATGTTCTTCTTATTTTATCTTGATTGAAGCCCTCTTCATCATTGTTCCTCTTTGTGCATTATCATCTAGATTAGGAGGCATCCACAGTAGTGTTGGGCGAACAGTGTTCGCCACTGTTCGGGTTCTGCAGAACATCACCCTGTTCGGGTGATGTTCGAGTTCGGCCGAACACCTGACGGTGCTCGGCCAAACCGTTCGGCCATATGGCCGAACTAAGAGCGCATGGCCGAACGTTCCCCGAACGTTCGGCTAGCGCTGTGATTGGCCGAACGGGTCACGTGGTTCGGACCCGAACGCGCTCTGATTGGCCGAACGGTCACGTGGTTCGGGTAAATAAATACCCGAACCACGTCATATCTCCGCCATTTGTCTGTGGGTTTAGCTTTGGGTAGGCAGGCAGGGTAGTTCGCGCTCCAGCCACGCTAGCCAGGGTCCCCCCTGTCATTGTGTCACTGCTGGGAACAGTAGTACACCGCTTGCTCAGCCACACTATATAGCATTCTGTTTACTGCCACTCTGTGTACCTCGCTCAGCCACACTATATAGCATTCTGTTTACTGCCACTCTGTGTCTGCTGGGAATAGTAGTACACCGCTTGCTCAGCCACACTATATAGCATTCTGTTTACTGCCACTCTGTGTACCTCGCTCAGCCACACTATATAGCATTCTGTTTACTGCCACTCTGTGTCTGCTGGGAATAGTGGTACACCGCTCGCTCAGCCACACTATATAGCATTCTGTTCACTGTTCTGTGTCTGCTTGGAATAGTGGTACACCGCTCGCTCAGCCACACTATATAGCATTCTGTTTACTGTTCTGTGTCTGCTGGGAATAGTGGTACACCGCTCGCTCAGCCACACTATATAGCATTCTGTTTACTGTTCTGTGTCTGCTGGGAATAGTGGTACACCGCTCGCTCAGCCACACTATATAGCATTCTGTTCACTGTTCTGTGTCTGCTGGGAATAGTGGTACACCGCTCGCTCAGCCACACTATATAGCATTCTGTTCACTGTTCTGTGTCTGCTGGGAATAGTGGTACACCGCTCGCTCAGCCACACTATATAGCATTCTGTTTACTGTTCTGTGTCTGCTGGGAATAGTGGTACACCGCTCGCTCATCCACACTATATAGCATTCTGTTCACTGTTCTGTGTCTGCTGGGAATAGTGGTACACCGCTCGCTCAGCCACACTATATAGCATTCTGTTCACTGTTCTGTGTCTGCTGGGAATAGTGGTACACCGCTCGCTCAGCCACACTATATAGCATTCTGTTCACTGTTCTGTGTCTGCTGGGAATAGTGGTACACCGCTCGCTCAGCCACACTATATAGCATTCTGTTTACTGTTCTGTGTCTGCTGGGAATAGTGGTACACCGCTCGCTCAGCCACACTATATAGCATTCTGTTTACTGTTCTGTGTCTGCTGGGAATAGTGGTACACCGCTCGCTCAGCCACACTATATAGCATTCTGTTTACTGTTCTGTGTCTGCTGGGAACAGTAGTACACCGCTCGCTCAGCCAGAGTATATAGCATTGTGTTTACTGCCACTCTGTGTACACCGCTCAGCCAGACTATATACCATTGTTTACTGACACTCTGTGTACACCGCTCAGCCAGACTATATACCATTGTTTACTGACACTCTGTGTACACCGCTCAGCCAGACTATATACCATTGTTTACTGCCACTCTGATTCTGCTGGGAACAGTAGTACACCGCTCGCTCAGCCAGACTATATAGCATTGTGTTTACTGCCACTCTGTGTACACCGCTCAGCCAGACTATATACCATTGTTTACTGACACTCTGTGTACACTGCTCAGCCAGACTATATACCATTGTTTACTGAAACTCTGTGTACACCGCTCAGCCAGACTATATACCATTGTTTACTGCCACTCTGATTCTGCTGGGAACAGTAGTACACCGCTCGCTCAGCCAGACTATATACCATTGTTTACTGACACTATATAGCAGACTATATAGCATTGTGTGTACACCGCTCAGCCAGACTATATACCATTGTTTACTGACACTCTGTGTACACCGCTCAGCCAGACTATATACCATTGTTTACTGCCACTCTGATTCTGCTGGGAACAGTAGTACACCGCTCGCTCAGCCAGACTATATACCATTGTTTACTGAAACTCTGTGTACACCGCTCAGCCAGACTATATACCATTGTTTACTGCCACTCTGATTCTGCTGGGAACAGTAGTACACCGCTCGCTCAGCCAGACTATATACCATTGTTTACTGACACTATATAGCAGACTATATAGCATTGTGTGTACACCGCTCAGCCAGACTATATACCATTGTTTACTGACACTCTGTGTACACCGCTCAGCCAGACTATATACCATTGTTTACTGCCACTCTGATTCTGCTGGGAACAGTAGTACACCGCTCGCTCAGCCAGACTATATACCATTGTTTACTGACACTCTGTGTACACCGCTCAGCCAGACTATATACCATTGTTTACTGCCACTCTGATTCTGCTGGGAACAGTAGTACACCGCTCGCTCAGCCAGACTATATACCATTGTTTACTGACACTATATAGCAGACTATATAGCATTGTGTGTACACCGCTCAGCCAGACTATATACCATTGTTTACTGACACTCTGTGTACACCGCTCAGCCAGACTATATACCATTGTTTACTGCCACTCTGATTCTGCTGGGAACAGTAGTACACCGCTCGCTCAGCCAGACTATATACCATTGTTTACTGACACTCTGTGTACACCGCTCAGCCAGACTATATACCATTGTTTACTGCCACTCTGATTCTGCTGGGAACAGTAGTACACCGCTCGCTCAGCCAGACTATATAGCATTGTGTTTACTGCCACTCTGTGTACACCGCTCAGCCACACTATATAGCATTGCGTACTCTGCCAGTCAGTGTGTATATTGCTGGGATCAGTAATACTCCACTCACCGTCAACCACTATATGAGCTCAACATGAGTTCCCCAGAGACCTCCGCTGTGAGCAGCACTCCCAACAACAGCAACAGCCAACGCCCCACGCAAGCTATAACATCCACCCCAGCAGCCAGTGGTCAGCAGCAGCCCTCCCCGGAGGAGAACGTTGTGTCCATCAGTCCGTCGCCAGAGCGATTAATGAGGGCTGCCATTGAGGAGATGATGGGGCCTGATGTGGAGGAGGAGGTCTGGCTCAGGCCAGCATCCCAAGTTAATGTTGAGGACGATGAGGGGTCTGTGTCTGGGGATGTTGGGGTGGCAGAGGTGGTGGGTGGGTCAGACTCAGGAGAAGAGTTGTATGATGAGGATGATGATCGGGACCATCTGTATGTGCCTCAGAGTCCGACCCCGGAAAACATGTTGTATCGTGTGTTTAGGTACTAAAATCTGCGTTCCCTCCCAGTAGTGTTGGGCGAACAGTGTTTGCCACTGTTCGGGTTCTGCAGAACATCACCCTGTTCGGGGTGACTATATAGCAGACTATATAGCATTGTGTTTAATGCCACTCTGTGTACACGGCTCAGCCACACTATATAGCATTGTGTTTACTTCCACTCTGTGTCTGCTGGGAACAGTAGTACACCGCTCACCCGCCACTGTATAGCATTGTGCTCTGTGTCACTGCTGACAATAGTGGTACACCGCTCACCCACCACTGTATAGCATTTCTGTACTGCCACTGTACTGCTGCCAGTCAGCGTGTACTTTAAGGATAAGTGAAATGAGGAAGAAATCCGGTGAAAGAGGGAGGGGCAAGGGAAGAGGTGTTTCCCCTGACGGTTCACGTACAGGCCACAGGGGAGCACCCAAGAAAACCCACTCAATACTGCCCATGTTGTCCAGGACAACAACCCTCACAGATCCAAAAGAACAGGACCAGATAATTACTTGGATGACCTCTCAAGCGTCCAGCAGTGGGTTAAGCAGCACCAGCACATCACGCACGAGGTCCGAGTCCTCAGCCAGTTAAAGTCTGGGCTTTCTTTGAAGACTGCACTGAGGATGTTACCATGGCGATTTGCAAGGTGTGCAAGACCCGCCTGAGCAGGGGGAAAAGTATTAACAACCTCTCCACCACCAGCATGAGCCGCCACATTCTATCCAAACATCCCACTCTGTGGGCAAACGCGGCAGGACAGGGTACCACCAGCAACACTGCCTCCCTTGGGTTCACCAGACTCACCACCAGACCCGCCTCAGCAGCAGCAGTAGCCCAGCCATTGCGTGGTTCACAACATTCACAAACATCAGACGATGCTGACACTGTCACTTTCCGGACTAGTGCTCTTGAGGTCTCCCAGTGTTCATCAAACACAACAACCAACAGCCCTTCGGTGTGCAGCGCTACGGTTGAGTTGTCTGTCTCTGAGATGTTTGAGCACAAGAGGAAATTGCCAGCAAATGACCCCCGGGCCGTGGCAGTAACAGCCAGCCAGCATAGCCAAGCTTCTGGCCTGCGAAATGCTGCCATATCGAGTGGTGGAGACAAACAGCTTCAAGGGCATGATGTCAGTGGCCATCCCACGTTACGTGGTTCCCAGCCGCTACCACTTTGCGCGCTCTGCAGTGCCTGAGTTGCATGAGCACGTGGTCAGCTAAATAACCCGAAGCTTGAAGAATGCCGTTGCCTGCAAGGTTCACCTCACCACTGACACCTGGACGAGTGCGTTCGGCCAGGGTCGATACATCTCCCTTACCGCGCACTGGGTGAACCTTGTGGAGCCTGGCAGCGATTCCTCACCTGCTACGGCGCGGGTGTTGCCCACGCCGCAAACAGCTGGATAACAACAGCAGCACCTACCTCTCTGACTCCTTCTCCTCCAACGCATCTCAAAGCTGTACCTCATCCGGAAATGCTAACCCAGCACCAGCAGCAGTAGGATCGTGGAAGCAGTGCAGCACAGCTGTTGGCATGCGTCAGCAAGCGTTGCTGAAGCTGATCTGCCTTGGGGATAAGCAGCACACAGGGGAGGAAATTTGGAGGGGAATAAAGGAACAGACGGATTTGTGGCTGGCACCGCTGGACCTGAAACCGGGCATGAAGCTAGACACCTGGCACGAACTGGCAATGTACGCAATAGAGGTGCTGGCTTGCCCGGCAGCCAGCGTTATGTCGGAACGCTGTTTCAGTGCTGCCGGAGGCATCATCACAGATCGGCGTATCCGCCTCTCCACAGAAAATGCAGACCGTCTGACTCAAATTAAAATGAATCAATCCTGGATTGGAAACGACTACGCAACACTCCTGGACCCCAACCAAGTAACATGACCGATGAACATCTGGGATGGTTTAGCGTTTCCGGTCCCTGTTTATTGAACCTCTCATCTGTATTACATTTATGACTGCATGGCGGCAAAAAGCATTGCTGCTATATCCGCACGCTTTTTGTCCTCATGCAAGGCCTGGGTTGTTGTGTCTCACAAAGCGTGGCCTTCTCCTCCTGCGCCTCCTCCTGTTCCATCACGTGTGCTGCTGCTGCTGCTGCTGCTGCTGGGTTACCGTTGCCGGTCCCTGTTTATGGAACCTCTTATCTTTATTACATTTATGACTACATGGCGGTACAAAGCATGCTATCCGCACGCTTTTTGTCCTCATGCAAGGCCTGGGTTGTTGTGTCTCACAAAGCGTGGCCTTCTCCTCCTGCGCCTCCTCCTGTTCCATCACGTGTGCTGCTGCTGCTGCTGCTGCTGCTGGGTTACCGTTGCCGGTCCCTGTTTATGGAACCTCTTATCTTTATTACATTTATGACTACATGGCGGTACAAAGCATGCTATCCGCACGCTTTTTGTCCTCATGCAAGGCCTGGGTTGTTGTGTCTCACAAAGCGTGGCCTTCTCCTCCTGCGCCTCCTCCTGTTCCATCACGTGTGCTGCTGCTGCTGCTGCTGCTGGGTTAGCGTTGCCGCGTGGTCCCTGTTTATTGAACCTCTTATCTTTATTACATTTATGACTACATGGCGGTACAAAGCATGCTATCCGCACGCTTTTTGTCCTCATGCAAGGCCTGGGTTGTTGTGTCTCACAAAGCGTGGCCTTCTCCTCCTGCGCCTCCTCCTGTTCCATCACGTGTGCTGCTGCTGGGTTAGCGTTGCCGCGTGGTCCCTGTTTATTGAACCACTTATCTTTATTACATTTATGACTGCATGGTGGTACAAAGCATGCTATCCGCACGCTTCTTGTCCTCATGCAAGGCCTGGGTTGTTGTGTCTCAAAGCGTGGCCTTCTCCTCCTGCGCCACCCTCCTCCTGTTCCATCACGTGTGCTGCTGCTGGGTTAGCATTACCGGTCCCTTTTCCTGGAACCTCTTATATGTATTACATTTATGACTGCATGCCGACAAAAAGCATGTTACCTGTGCAAAGAAAACAGACATTTCCCGCATTTAAAAGACAGTTTTCCCTTTGAAACTTTAAAATCGATTTTCTCAAAAACTATAAGCTCTTTTTGCTAAATTTTTTTTTCCTCTTGTACCCACTCCCAAGGTGCACATACCCTGTAAATTTGGGGTATGTAGCATGTAAGGAGGCTTTACAAACCACAAAAGTTCGGGTCCCCATTGACTTCCATTATGTTCGGAGTTCGGGTCGAACACCCGAACATCGCGGCCATGTTCGGCCTGTTCGGCCCGAACCCGAACATCTAGATGTTCGCCCAACACTAATCCACAGTACATTTGAATTTGCTTCCAAGCCTTCCCAATGGTAATGTTAAGTGGACCGCTAGGAATTGTTGGAAAATTAAAAGAAGCCCCGGAGGGAAATTACAATCAGCCCTTCTGAAAATGATTTAAATTTCCTGCCAGCATCCCATTCATATTGACCTGTAGGAATACTTGGTGAAAAGTTCTGAGCTGAAATTACTGCTGAGGGCTTCTTTGACTTTCTTGCCAATGAATCCCATTGGTCCACAGGAATGGACTGTTGGAAAGCTTTAGTAGCAGATTACAATGCTTTTTACATTTACCTGATAAATGTGTAATCAGCCTCCTGAGCAATGTGATGGCTGGCAGTGCACCATTTCCTTATGCATTTCAGTGGAGCCAGAAGCAGCTGCAGCTGCATCTGGGCACAACTTCTGTTGTACAGAAGAGTGTTATAGTTCAATGCATATGCACACGTCTTCCACTCTCCTGTTGCTTAGTCAATTGCAAATTAGTAGAAGGCAGGCATATCCTTGCAATTAAGATTTATTCAGGGATCAGCATACAGGGCATACCAACCACATAGGTTGCACAAACATTACAGCCGTTTCACAGAAATACCACTTCCTCAGAGACCAGGGTATATCTTTGGTCTCTGAGGAAGCGGTATTTCTGTGAAACGGCTGTAAGGCAGGTGTTTGTACACCCAGGGGCGGCGCCAGGGGGGTGCTTGGGGGTGCTCGAGCACCCCCTAGAATTGTCCAAGCACCCCCAAAGCACCCCCTGGAGTGAACTGACTTCAGGCGTCTAAAAGACGCCAAGTCAGTTCACACCGGCAGCACGGAGCAGCAGGCAGGGCTACGGTAAGATGGCCGCCCGGAGCCCTGTTCTGCAGACTTCGGGCGGCCATTTTCCCGTAGCCTTGCTCTCTGCATGCAGGCAGGAAGTCTCGTGGTGACGTCGGGAAGGAAGAGGATCGTGGGCGCGCGGGCGCTGCGCGCCACAATGAGGTCGGGACTCGGGACAGGAGGTCGGGAAAGAAGGTCTTCTGGCTGTAGGTGAGTAAATGGGTTTTTCTTTTCTTTTTCAGGTGATGCGGATTGTGCATATTGGGGTCATATCTGCTACGGATTGTGCATATTGGGGTCATATCTGCTACGGATTGTGCATATTGGGGTCATATCTGCTACGGATTGTGCATATTGGGGCGATATCTGCTACCGATTGTGCATATTGGGGTCATTTCTGCTACCGATTGTGCATATTGGGGTCATTTCTGCTACCGATTGTGCATATTGGGGTCATTTCTGCTACCGATTGTGCATATTGGGGTCATATCTGCTACCGATTGTGCATATTGGGGTCATATCTGCTACCGATTGTGCATATTGGGGTCATATCTGCTACCGATTGTGCATATTGGGGTCATATCTGCTACCGATTGTGCATATTGGGGTCATATCTGCTACCGATTGTGCATATTGGGGTCATATCTGCTACCGATTGTGCATATTGGGGTCATTTCTGCTACGGATTGTGCATATTGGGGTCATTTCTGCTACGGATTGTGCATATTGGGGTCATATCTGCTACCGATTGTGCATATTGGGGCCATATCTGCTACCGATTGTGCATATTGGGGCCATATCTGCTACCGATTCTGCATATTGGGACCATATCTGCTACCGATTGTGCATATTGGGACCATATCTGCTACCGATTCTGCATATTGGGACCATATCTGCTACCGATTGTGCATATTGGCAAGATGGCGCCGGACTCGGTCGCCACGGCCACAGGGCTCCGGAATTTTTTCCACTTTTCTCCCTAATTCACCCTCGCTGCACTTACCCGATCTCCCCTATCTCTCTGGGGAACGGGCGCGCATCGTAGGCTGCCGAGCGGGTTGAGGAGGACAAGAGGCTTTTGGGCTCCGGTAGGCTCCGGTAGGGTCTATCGCAGCCGGAGGACGGGAGGAGCACCATCTGCTGCCTACCATGCGGCCGAGCACCATCTGCTGCCTTCGCTGCCTGCACTCAACCTCCGATGCTGCGCTGGAGGGAACCACCAGCAGCATCGGGTCCTGCCGCTGCTGGGGACTGTGTCAGCCTGCTCCGCGGCACCACCTTGGCTGCTCCGGCCCTCCCACGTGGTCCTGACAAGTGGAGCTCCAGACCTCCCGGGTTCATCTGCCTCGCCTACGCACCACCAGCTGCTAAAACACGTCCTCCTGCGTGTCACCACCACCACCACCTGTGGATCAGCTGCCCACTGTCCGAGCGGGTTGAGGAGGACGTAAGGCTTTTTGGGCTCCAGTAGGCTCCGGCAGGGTCTATTGCAGCCGGGGGACGGGAGGAGCACCATGCGGCTGAGCATCGTCCGCTGTCTACGCTGCCTCCACTCAACCTCCGATGCTGCACGGGAGGGAACCACCAGCAGCACCGGGTCCTGCCACTGCTGGGGACTGTGCCGGCCGGCCACCGCTGGGGACTTGTCAGCCTGCTCTGCGGCACCTAAATCCACCTTGGCTGCTCCGGCTCTCCCACGTGGTCCCGACAAGTGGAGCTCCAGACCTCTCGGGCTCATCTGCCTTAGCCTGCATCACCAGCCGCCATCCCACGTCCTCCAGCGCGTCAGCACCACCACCTGAGGATCAGCTGCCCACTCTCCTACACTAAGGCAAACCGGACCACAGAGCGGGATACAGGGTCATCTTGCCCAGCTTTGCCTGCCTGAGCCACCAAGGTTAGTGCTCCGGACTACAGCTGGTGCCCAAGCTTCTGCTGCCACACGGCTCACCCCCACCATAGCGCATACATCAGCCCCACGTGGCTGTGACCATAGGCCCACCTGATGCAGGCACTGCCCTCACTCTCTGTGGGCCCTCCATGGAAAGTATACAGGCCTCCACAGAGGAACTTTTGCAGAGGCCATTTTAGGCCTCCGGGGCCTGCTCAAGCAACCTGGGCTGCCACCTTCCACCTGGTCCCCACGAGGTCTGCCGGACTTAAACAACCCAGCATCTGGCAGGGGCCCACCGATCTGGCACCTTACTGCAGATCCTCTCTCCAGTCTCTGACGCGACCGGCTTCCCTGCCCTGACTGGCTCACCACGCGGTCTGCTCCTCCTGGGCTACATCGACCCCAGCCACCCGACCTGAACTACTTCCTCGCCTGATCCATCCGACGGCTGCCCTGCACAAGAAGACTCGCTCTTCACTGTCCCTCTCACTTATCTTTATTTTCCTCCCTTTCTCTTGCATCTCTCTCTCTTTTCCCCAGGGTTGGTCTGGGGAGGCATCTGATTCAAGTATCGCTGCAGAAGCGTTTGAGTGCCTAATACGGCAGCGGATTACCCCCTCCAGACCTGCTCCTGGGTCCATCTGTAAGTTTTCTTACATCTAGGTTTATTCTACACTTCTTTCCTCTGCTTTCTGGGGGGCATCCAAATAGCTGCAGAGCTGTTGAGCGCTGCAGAGAAGGTAGCGCTCCACTCACATAGCACTTGGATGTCTCCTTGGGGGCCTTCGACTATGTAACTATGTAACTAAGTATTATGTCCCATGCACTGTGTACTCACTACTAAATGTAATGTACATTACTGCTTGCGTTTTGCTGTACCATCACCGACCCTGTATGTGCCAAAAATAATTCCGGGTACAACCCCCGTTGTACTTGGCGAAATAAAGTGATTCTGATTCTGATTCTGATTCTGATTCTGATATTGGGACCATATCTGCTACCGATTGTGCATATTGGGGCCATATCTGATACCGATTGTGCATATTGGGGCCATATCTGCTACCGATTGTGCATATTGGGGTCATATCTGCTACCGATTGTGCATATTGGGGTCATATCTGCTACCGATTGTGCATATTGGGGCTATATCTGATAACGATTGTGCATATTGGGGCTATATCTGATAACGATTGTGCATATTGGGGCCATATCTGATAACGATTGTGCATATTGGGGCCATATCTGATAACGATTGTGCATATTGGGGCCATATCTGATAACGATTGTGCATATTGGGGCCATATCTGATAACGATTGTGCATATTGGGGCCATATCTGATAACGATTGTGCATATTGGGGCCATATCTGATAACGATTGTGCATATTGGGGCCATATCTGATAACGATTGTGCATATTGGGGCCATATCTGATAACGATTGTGCATATTGGGGCCATATCTGATAACGATTGTGCATATTGGGGCCATATCTGATAACGATTGTGCATATTGGGGCCATATCTGATAACGATTGTGCATATTGGGGCCATATCTGATAACGATTGTGCATATTGGGGCCATATCTGATAACGATTGTGCATATTGGGGCCATATCTGATAACGATTGTGCATATTGGGGTCATTGGACGTGTTTTTTGTTAAAATCTGCTCACATTACGTGTATTTTCTTGAGAAAACCTGCACAATTATGTGAATTTTCTGGGAAAAGGGTCACCAAAACTTGGGCCCTCTGTCTTTGCGTTGCACTTTTAAAGGGAACCCGAGGTGAGAATAATATTGAGGCTGCCATATTTATCTCCCTTTAAGCAATACCAGTTGCCTGGCTGCGGTGCTGGTCCTCTGCCTCTTATTCTTTCAACCATAGACCCTGAACAAGCATGCAGCAGGTCAGGGGTTTCTGACAATATTGTCAGAACTGACAAGATTAGCTGCATGGCTTGTTTCTGGTGTAATTCAGTTCACTACTACAGCCAAATAGATCAGCAGGGCTGCCAGGCAACTAGTATTGTTTAAAAGGAAATAAATATGGCAGCCACCATATCACTCTCACCCTGGGTTCACGTTAAATTACAGTTAGCCCCGCCCTCACCCGGTCATGACCACGCCCATTTTTTCGCCGCGGCGCGCTTCGCGCGCCGCAGGTTGTAGCCACACCCATTTTTGGCGCGGCGCGCTTCGCGCGCCGCAGGTCGTCAGCTCCCCCGGAAATTGGTCCAGCACCTGCATAGCACCCCCTAAAAAAAATTCCTGGAGCCGCCACTGTGTACACCCTATATGGTTGGTATGCCCTGTGTGCTGATCCCTGAATAAATCTTAATTGCAAGGATTGATGCCTAGCCTGTCTTCTACTAATTTGCACTGATTTACCTGTCGCGGGAGCACACCTTGAGAAGTTGACAACAAATTTACTGCCAGTTAGAGCATTTAGTGCCGACCCTCTTTCTCTACATTGAATTGCTTAGTCAATTGCAACAACACTAAGCTACGCAGGTTTCTAAATTACCCTCTGATAATACAACTGTTTTTAGTGCTGTCAGGTAAAATAATAACCTTTATATTGTTACCATTGCAGCCTGCACTACCTTTGGTAAATTCATTTACTTCCTGATGACAACAATTCATGAAATGATAACAACAAAAAAGAAAGGGCAAAAAAACCTTTACTGGGATAGTTGCCATGGACAGTTACATAGACATAGCCGCAAAAAAGAAAAGATGTCCATACCACATGCAATTTTATTAAGAAACATGTCCCAAAAGTACCTATAAAAACATTAAAAAAAAATTAAAATACATAGGGAGACACCGCTCTACAGCTTCCAGGATTATGCAATAAATAATGCAATCATGTTACAATCCATACCAATACGTATATAAATAATCTGGGCAAGGAAATATCAATACTGCTAATCGACACCTGTCATCAAAATAAATACCTTTGAGTACAATGTCTTTAAAGACCCAAATAAGGAGCGTGTGAGCAAACAAATATGCCCCATAAACGGCTAGGCAGCCGCCCAAAATAAACCAATATTCTTACCGAGAATGTGTAGGAAGATCAAGAGCACAATGTCCCCGTATCCCTTTCGTGTTCCGTGACCGACTGTTACTTCTCCAGAGTTTCATTTAATGCATAATCCTGGAACCCGGAGAGCATTCAGCGTTGCCTCCCTATGTATTTTTTTTTTTAATGTTTTTATGGGTACTTTTGGGACATGTTCCTTATTTGAACATTTGGATTCATTTGGATTGAATGTGGTACTGGCTCTATATTATTGCACATTATTGCCTAGATGGACATCTTTTCTTTTTTTTTGTAAAAAGTCCATGAAATAAGAAGTAAGGGGGACTCTTGCTACCCAGGGATAAATATGTATTTGACTTAGCCTGCACATTTCCAGGATTATGAGATCATACTAATCAAATTCAGATGCTGGCATCAGGTTTATTAACCAGCAGTAATTAAGTGTTGAACGTCAGAATCCTTGTTGTTTTCATGTTATTGTTGTTAGCAGTACAGACAATAGGGCTTTCGTTCCAGACGTTAGATACTGTAGCTGAGGGTAACACCAATGGTGTCCTATTATATCATATTAGCAGTCATTACATTTTATTGGCTTCATTTACAATCGGTGGGAATTAGCATGCAAAGTCAGATCTCAAGCCTCTCTCTACCTAGTGCTAGGTACACACAATACAATTTTCTGTTAGATTTACCTGCCAGATCGATTTTTTTCCAACATGTCTGATCTTACTTTCGAAGGATTTTCCGATCGATTTCTGTTCACTTCTATAGAAATCGATCAGAAAATCGATTGGAGTTAAGATCAGACATGTTGGGAAAAATCGACCTGGCAGCTAAATCTAACAGAAAATTGTATTGTTTGTACCTAGCACAGGACCCATACAAGAAAAACCTGATAATTCTCACTGTTCATGTATGGGTACCCTTAGACATAGATTCTGAACAAGCATGCTGATCAGTTTGTGACTGAACTTTGACTGGAGTAGCCACATGCTAGTTTCAGGTTTTTGATTCCACCATTACTGATGCCAAAGAGATCAGCAGGACTGCCAGACATCTGGGCCCATATGCAATTCACTTTTTCTCCTAGGTGTTTTTTTCACAACTTGTCATAAAATGCAATTTAAGCCACCATCAAGCAAGAAAATACTCAAAATCATTTTGATAGTACTTTTTCTTCAACTTGTGGGTACTTTTTCAATTGTAAAATGCTAAAAAGTTAATTTAAAGAGAAGATGAAAATTATCTCAGTAGAAAAAATGGATTACATATGGGCCCTGGTATTGTTTAAAAGGAAATAAATATGTTAGCCACCTTAGCCCTTTCAGTTCAGGTGTAATTTAAAGATTCTCGGCCCTGACTACCCCAAATGGCCATCTCCGCTGAGTTTTTACTATTTAGTGTATGAGTCTTTAGTGTTCTCTCTTTTTTTGTGTTTTCTCCACAGAGCGTTTTGTATTTTTGTAGTGCTGCAGTATTAACAACTGATTGGTCATATATGACTTCTTCTGCTACAGTATTTGTTTTTGAACAGCTAAATGCGGACTGCATGCGGAACTGAGCGGCAGTAGGAGCGGAGATGCTGGCTGGAGCAGATGGGTCCACTGTGGCTCATCGCTGGAGCCTGGAAGGTGAGTGAAGGCTTCTGCATGAAGGTGGGACACCATGGGGACACACTGCCGAGCATACACCAGGGGGGATCCGGCTCCCTGACCTCCCCAAACGCATCCACCCCCCCCCCCCCCCATGGCATACAAATTTGCCTGGTCCTTAAGGGGGTTAAGCGGCCGGTCCCCAAATGGTTAAAGAGCAATTTGGGCTCTGGTATCCTTTAAGGTATTGTATGCAGCTGTAGATCTCTACCATTATTCAATCATTCAATTAACAAAAAACAATGGAACTTTTTTGAACCAGCAACAAGAGAATCCCTGAACTGTTTTGACCTTTGAGCAACAGACAGACACTTTAGAGAAACTGATTACTTAAGCTATAAGTACCTTGGAGGGTTTGCTTGAAAAAGAAAATCATCAACAGACATCCACTCAATAAATATTTATAAAGAGAAAATAAATTATTTCTACGGGGTTGAGAGTATTAATCTATTCATCTTTTTAAATTATACCGTTTTTACATGTAAGTGGACTAAGTACTAGGAAAAAGATCTATTGAAGCAATGGATAGAGTTATAGTTCAAAGGAGTGCTGTTAGTGAGCTGCTGGCTGGAACTGAACATTTTATAGCCACCATAGAAATGTATGACAACATGGCTACTTTCATCTGTTGGAATAGCATTATTACTCAATTTACTCAACTGATTTGTATTGAAAAACATCTTTATGCAGCTAATACTGCTACAAACAAAACTTTCAGTGAATCTACAAATAGAGACAATATCTCACATCATAAAAACAATAATGGCAATAAACATGAAGGCTTAGATCAAATGCACAGACATCCTCCAGTGCCCTTATGTCATATTGCTCATAGAGTTACCAGTCTAAAACTCAGAATCTACTTCTAACCGATCTCAAAGTTTGGATAATCCCAGTTTCTAGCAGCAGCAAACTCAGGTGCTGGATAGCTTTCTACTATACAAGCTTCTAACTGAGTAGAGTTGGACAATACAGCTATAACACTTAAACGACAACTGTAATGAGAGGTATGGAGGCTGCCATATTAATTTCCTTTTAAACAATACCAGATGCCTGGCTGTCCTGCTGATCCTCTGCCTCTAACACTTTCAGTCATAGACCCTGAACAAGCATTCAGCAAATCAGGTGTTTCTGTTTTTTCTTTCTGGTGTTATTCAAACTTTACTGCAGCCAAATAAATCAGTGGGGCTGCCAGGCAACTGATATTGTTTAAAAGGAAATAAATATGGCAGCCTCCATATTCTTCTCACTTCAGTTGTCCTTTAAAGGAGTACTGTAGGGGAGTAGGGGGAAAAAGAGTTGAACTTACCCAGGGCTTGGTCCCCCACAGAAGTCCTGTGCCCAAGAAGCCAGTCACAGATGCTCTGGTCCCTGCCTCCGGTTCACTTCTGTAATTTCTGACTTAAGTCGGAAAACCTCAGGGACATCGGCAATGTGCTGGAGATGTGGGGAAGAAAGAGGGGATTTTATGCACATTTTTTGGGGGTGTAAGTTGATAGAACCATACTGGGTCCAGGTAAGAAACCTAATAGAGCGTATTGAGGGGACCAGGCCATCGGGAGACCCCGCCTTCTATTTGCTGCATTGCAATGATTGGCCCCGGAAAAAATCTGATAAATCTTTAATGAGATTTTTGGTAAATGCTGCTCGGATTCTGGTAGCAAGGCACTGGAAGTCTACCCTGCCCCCCTCTATAGAAGAGTGGATGAGAAAACTGGAACGAGTGTGTAAAATGGAGGAATTGACTGACTACATTCAAGAAAGGGGGGAGATATACATATTAAACATACACAGAAATGGAAAACTGAGTGATAAGGGTACCCCGTAGACGTTCAGTGACAAAAAGTAGGAAGAATGGGAGGAGGAAAGAATTGTGGGGGGTGACCCGGGGGGCGGGGGGGCGGGAGGGGGAGGTTAGGAATGAATGAGGTGGAATGAAAAGGGGACATAAGAGAAAGAGGGATGGATGGGGCCAATTTGGGATGGAGTAATATTAACATTAATAAAATGAAGGGGAATTTAGGGGAAGGGGATATGGAGAGGGGAAAGGTAAACAGCTTATCGAAGGGATATACTTTAGAAATAGTTTGTAGAATATGTTAGACACCCCGGCTCCTAATGTTCGGAACCCAGTGCAAGTTTTATATATGTAATGTATCATGGATGTAAGTTTTGTATGTGGAAAATGTAATACTTTTTTGAAAATGGAAAAAATAAAGATAATCAAAAAAAAAAAAAAAGTCGGAAAACCATTGCGCCTGCATGGCCGCACCCTCCCTCCCACTGACTTCTACAAGAGTGTATTGCGCAGGCCCACTACGGTCTGCGCCTGCGCAGTACACTCCTCGTGATCTCATTCGGAGCGAGGATACGGCTGCACAGGTGCAGTGGTTTTCGAGCTTTAACTACTTTGGCCTCCTGGACGTACTAGCTACGCCCAGGAGGCCATGTGCACATCCGCGCGCTCCCGCGGCCGATCGCGCGCGTGCACGCGCACTACCGGCCGCGGATCATTAGCCCACGAATCAGTGAATCGGGCTATGGTGCTCGATCACTGATTCCTCTCCCCCGCAGAAAAAGCGACAGCTTCTCTCAGAAGCTCAGCTTTTTCTGGCTGTTGCGTCCCCCATGCGTCCCTCTAAGCGTATGTTACGCTTAGAGTGACGTCATGTAAACAAACTCATGGCCGCCATCTTGTGGCCAAAAAGTAAAACTACAACTAAAAGTAAAAATTTTTTAACTCAACACACATTTACATTATAAAAGTACTGTTTACATCCCACCCTCCCAAAAAATACCCAAATAAAATGTTTAACCACTTCAGGATTCTGCGTACGCTTAACTACGCCCCTGAATCCTGAAGTGGATTGCATGGAAACGGCTGCTCGTATGAGCGGCCGTTCCATGTCAGTTCACGGAGGGTGTCTCCGTGAACACCCTGCGAGCCGCCGATCGCGGCTCACAGGGTAATTGTAAACACGCGGGGAAGATCTTCCCCGGTGTTTACATATATACGGCGCTGCTGCGCAGCAGCGCCGTAGAGGAGATCGGCGATCCCCGGCCTCTGATTGGCCGGGGATCGTTGGCATCTGATAGGCTAAAGCCTATCCTATCCGGCGCAGGACGGCTTTCCGTCCTGCGCCGCACACAGGGGACGGGAGAGGGAGGGAAGGAGGCAGAGGGAGGACTAGTGCTGCGGAGGGGGGCTTTAAGGAGTCCCCCCCCCACTAGGCACAGCAGCGCGGCGGCGATCAGACCCCCCCAGCAGGACATCCCGCTAGTGGGGAAAAAAGGGGGAAAGTCTGATCGCCCTGCCTGATTTCTGATCTGTGCTGCGGGCTGAAGAGCCCCCGCAGCACAGATCAGCCAAACCACCCGGAATCCGGAAGTGGTTAATATAAAAAAAAAAACCATTACAATAATAAAAAAAAAATGTAAATATTTACCTAAGGGTCTAAACTTTTTAAATATCAATGTAAAGATGAAATATTTCTATATTTTTTTTATTCTAAACTTGTAAATAGTGATAGATGCCAAACGGAAAAAATTCACCTTTATTTCCAAATAAAATATTGTCGCCATACATTGTTATAGGGACATAGATTTAATGGTGTAATAACCGGCACATATGGGCAAATACAATATGGTGAGTTTTAATTATGGAGGCATGTATTATTTTAAAACTATAATGGCTGAAAACTGAGAAATAATGAATTTTTTCCGTTTTTTTCTTATTCTTCCTGTTAAAATGCATTTACAGTACAGTGGCTCTTAGCAAAATGTACCACCCAAAGAAAGCCTAATTGGTGGCGGAAAAAACAAGATATAGATCAGTTCATTGTGATAAGTAGTGATAAAGTTATAGGCTAATGAATGGGAGGTGAACATTGCTCGGATGCATAAAGTGAAAACAACTGAAGGCTGAAGTGGTTAAAGTCGGAAATCCAGAAGTGAACTGGAGGCAGGGACCGGCGTATCGGCGAGTGGCTGCGTGGGCACAGGATGTTTGTGGGGGACCATTAAAAGCCCAACTCTTTTTTTCTCCCTACCCCCCTACAGTAGTCCTTTAAAGGGAACCAAAAGCAAAGAAAAAAAAAACATTTTAAAGAGAACCCGAGGCTGGGTTCTGACAATGCAAACCACGTACAGAGGCTGGGTTTGCCTATACTGCCCAGCCTCTGTTACTATTTCAATCCCCCTAAGTTCCCCCTGTGCTCTGCAATCCCCCATAAATCACAGCCGTGTTGTGCGGGCTGTGTTTACATCTGTACTGTCACTCTGCATGCTCCTCCTGCATAGCTCCAGTCCCGCCCGCGTCCCTTCCGTCCAATCACCGCGGAGGGAAGGGACGCGGGCAGAGACCGGAGCTATGCAGGAGGCAGGGGGAGCAGCAGACTGACAGTACAGAGAAAACCACAGCCCGCTGCGACACTCTGTGTGTTGACAGCGGCGGCTGTAATTTATGGGGGATAGCAGAGCACAGGGGGGGCTTAGGGGGGATTGAAATAGCAACAGAGGCTGGGCAGTATAGGCAGACCCAGCCTCTGTATGTGGATTGCATTGTCAGAACCCCACCTCGGGTTCTCTTTAACTTACCTCTAGCTTCTACTAGCCCCTTGCAGCCATCTAGTGCCCATGCCATGATTCTGCAATGCTCCTGTCACCTACAGTTCCCCTCTTTCAGCCTGATGCTCACTTCCTGTGACCGAATCTATGACATGCTCAGAAGTGTATTGCTAAAATACGCGCATGCGTAAAAGTTGCAGAAGTAGTTTTAAAACATGTGCGTTGCTGTAAACTTACATGACTTCCGGTCTGCTGCACGTCACCGCAGAGGTCTCACAGGAGCGTAGGTTTGGGCTTGCATTAGATCAACTAATTCCGCTGCACCGTATCACATGTGGGCCCATATGCAATTAACTTTTTCACCTGAGTTAACTCCTAGGTGATATTTTTTATCTTCTCTTTAAACTAACTTTTCAGCATTTTACAATTGACAAAGTACCCAAAAGTTGGTGAAAAAGTGCTATCACATTTATTTTGAGTGTTTCCTTGCTTGCTGGTGGCTTAAAAGGCATTTTATGACAAATTGTAAAAATATCACCTAGGAGAAAACTCAGGAGAAAAAGTGAATTGTATATGGCCCGTAGTGTGATATGCCCCATAGACTTTCATTGCTCTTGCGTTAAGCTGCGGTAAAATGCTGCACCGCGCATGTGTGAAAGGCCCTTTAAATTATATATTCACACTCTTCTTCAGCCATTTCTACATAATAGTCATCTCCCTTTATTGATTAATCTGGTCATATCTCGATAGCTATACGTATGTGATTGACAAATCTGTTTTGTCATCATTTTGTGCTTTCTAGTTTACTACTTCCTAACCCACTCAGTGACATGCAGGTTAATACATTCAGGCAGATATGCATTTCACATTTTCTCTTGCGTTTTCTCCTAGGTGATATTTTTAAACTTGTAAATAAAATGCCCTTGAAACCATTTACTAACAAGAAAATATTCAAAATAATTTTTAAAGTACTTTTTCACCTACTTTTTGTTACTTTTTTAATTGAAGTCCAGAAAAGTTATTTTAACCTTTTGCCGGTCGCGTCACGCCGATGGACCGCCTAACGCCGAACTGCGTAAAGTCTTGCGGGCCTGTTTTGCTCCGCCCCGCCTTCAGTCTCCCAGAGGCGATCGCCGATAGGAGACTGTGAGATGGCAAAACCGGCGTCTTTTAGCAGGGTACAGCGCTGCGATCTTCTGTTTCCCTGGGGGAGACAAAAGTGATTGGCTGTCATAGGCTGAAGCCTATGACAGCTGATCACGGGGATTGGCTGGCTGGGAGAGGGGGAGTTTTTGAAAAAAATAAAGAAATAAGGAAATGTATTAAAAAAATAGAATAAATACTTACAAAATAATGATAACAACCTGGGAGCGATCAGACCCCACCAGCAGGGAGCTCTGTTGGTGGAGAGAAAAGGGGGGATCGCTTGTGTGCTGTGTTGTGCGGCCGTGCAGCGAGGCCTTAAAGCTGCAGTGGCTCTTTTTGTGAAAAATGGCCTGGTCTTTAGGGGGGTTTAACAATGAGGTCCTCAAGTGGTTAAACAGAAGATTAAAAAAGTATCTTCTAGGAGAAAACTCAGAAGAAAAATTGAATTGCATATTTGCCTCAGTGTTAAAAATGCACCCAATTACAACACATCTAGTATGTGTTGCATCGACTACTGCCATCTTGGTTCAAACCAAAGTTCATCCCAATCTCCAATCCACATCAAACTGAAACCTTTTAAATATAGATACTTTAATGCCAGGCCATTAAAAATAATTATTGTTAATGCTATTCCATTTTACATTGAAATCTACTTTTTTCCCCCTTCTGAACAATGTTTATCTGCAAATACAGGGCACAACAATAGAGGTGAGGTTTACACAGTTTTTCTGACCAATAAGTTCAGGAATGCACAAACAACCTCCAACACCGGTTCATAGATGATGGGCACAAAGGAAATTTTGAATAAATAAATTAATCCTTTTTTTTCTTTTAACCTTTGAAAATACATTTTGAGTAAATACATCTATAATCATCTCCTTTATTTTAGCATATGTCATATATTTTTACAAGGTTTTCAATCCATTTGTTGTAGTGGCACCACACTCCTCACCTATGAATAGCGACACTTCAGGTTAATGCTGCTGAACAAACAGTTATAGGTATACTGCAGTCATATGACAAGCTGTACAGGGAGAAAGGAGACAGGTAAAAGTTAAATTACACTGAAAGAATACCTTGTGTGGCAGATAAAAGTGAGTGGCTGACTTTTTGGATGACCCAAAATTTACAAAAGACCTGTATTCTAAAAAATGCATGAAAAACCTGTTAAGATTTTAGAAGTGGCCACCATATACCAAAGCTCCATGGCTGGAAATCATTGCATTTGGCCAGTTCAAAGAATTAGGAGGAATTGCACTACACAAAGATTTCAATGATCAGTCTTGAATTTGAATCAGCAGATATGAGATAAGCATTTCCTAGTAGAAATAAGTAAAGCAGCATATTAGAGAATATCTAGCCTGGCATAGAATTTTGGGTTAAAAGAAAATAAATGACAATTTGGCACAAAAGACTAAATTAAATAACTATAACAGGTAGAGCTACACTAGTCGACACCTGCTAGTGATTTTGTTGTGTATATGTTGTAGCTTTGCATTTTCTAGCATTGGTTTAATATTTTATTTTTGGGATTTGTATTTCTCGGGGGAGGGGACACATTTTTGCCTAAGTATGGATTTGAGAGAGGGCTACATTTTGATTGGCTTCTAAGCAGTTCATCGGTTTAGGTACATTTGCGGTCAGTTAAAACCGAAAAGGAAGCAATCCATCTCAATGAATATATATTTTTTCTCCCTGTTCTATTCCACCTTCCTCTAGTTACAGGGATATACTATATTACTTGACTACTTCAGGACCATAGGCTTACACCCCCCTAATGACCAGGCTATTTTTTACAATTCAGGCCACTGCAGCTTTAAGGGCTCGCTGCAGGGCTGTACAACTCAGAAAACAAGTGATTTCCACCCCCCCTTTTCTTTTGAGCTTTCTGTTGGTGGGCTCTGATTGCTGCTGGGAAGTTTGTTTATTTTTTTTATTTATTTGTTGTTTTATTAATTTATTTTTTTATTTATATATTTTCCCCCTTCCCTCCCCCGCCAGCCAATCCCAGCGATCAGCTCTCATAGGCATCAGTGTATAAGGAATGCATTGTAAACTGGACATCACAGGTGCAGCCCACTTCTCGCCTTTAGAATGGGGTTCCCCTCCAAATGTTGGAGCTTTTTGGGTACGGTAACTTGTTATTCTAAGGTCTCCTTTTTCTTTATGTTAAAATATCTATACTGTGTTGTATTGCTGTTTTTATTTTAATGATATACGTAGAACTGTTACTATTCCTTGTGAGGAAACACGGAAAGACAGCCGCCTCTGCTCAGGGTGAGGCGGCTGCTTCCGTAGAGGACATGGCGGAGACGCGGCGGTTGCAGATGCACCGCAGAGCGGTGCTGGCTTGGCTGGGAATCGTAGTCCCTCCAGGTTCAGAATGACGCGCGTGCGCGCGGAGAGGCAGAGCCTATATGGCAGCCAGAAAAAGGTCAGCTGACCTGGTCAGTCAGCTGACAACCCTGCTTCTTCTCATTGGTCCAGCACTCAGGGAGGTGCTGGAGAGAGTCTGTGTATATATATTGCCGGCTGTTCAGTTGCTGGTTGTCTGGCGTTGCGATCACAACGTGGTAGCACGCAGACCTGAGTCAGATCCGAAAGTGTGTCGGGACCAGCTGGAGCTGTAATCCTACACTTAGCTAGATTCTATTTGATAGTCTAAAGTACTAGTTTGATTGTGATTATCTGTTTTGACCCTTTGCTTGCCTGACTACTCTTCTGAACCCTGTTTCTGTACCTCGCCATTCTGATACTCTGTTGCCGAACCCCGGCTCATCCTTAGACCCTGCATCCGCCTCCTGATTCTGTACCTCGATATTTCTGATACCCTGTTGCCAAACCCTGCCTGTACTTTAGACTCCGCCTCTGCCTTCTGAACCTGTACCTTGTCTGTCCGTGTGTTTTCGACCTGGCTTGTCCGACCTTGAGAACCGACCTTACTGTTAGAGGCGGTTCCCAGTACTGGTAGTGGCACTCCCACTTGAGTGTCACTCTCGTTCTGTCGTTCCTTCTCTCAGCCTGACTCCTCCTCCCGGGAGAGTCCAGAAGGAATTGTGCAGTACTCCTTACTGCACTGAGGCCTAGTCCTCTGAATATTACTGTTTGCACCAAACACTCTTGCTATACTCAGGTGTCCAGAGGTTAGCTTATATATCTGATTATCGGTGATACTGCAGATCATCTATAATCTGGTATATATCTGTATTCCCTGTGATACTGCAGATCACCGATAATCAGATCCTCTCTCTGTTACACCGATCGTTACATTCCTATTTGCAAATTCTGAGTGGACCAACACACCATTGATTACAAAGATGAATTAAGATGTAATGGGGCCCTAGGCAAGGTAGTAGACTTGGGGCCCCCTTGTGCTACTTTTGGTAAACACAAGTAGAGAAAGGTCAAAGAAGGTGGCTGCCCAGGTTGCCTGGTGGATAAGCCTGCTCCAATTGGTTTACTGGACTTAAAGTTTACCAGAGGCAAAGCACCGTCATGTATTTTACCATATATATCAGTGGGAACATTAGAGAAAACACCTACCCTGCTCTCTGTTTCATCCTTCACTGCTCAGCCTGCTTGTTATCAGCCCTGATAAAATCCCCGACTGAGCATTCAGTCTGGCTTTGCTCAGGAATCATTATAGCTGAGTCTGTCTTCTCTGATGTCTTTTCAAGCCCAAGCCTGCTCCCTTGTGGCTCTGCTATAATGACTCAGCTATGATGATTCCTGAGCAAAGCTAGACTGAATGCTCATCCTGGGATTTTATCAAGACTGCTAAGAAGACGGCTGAGCAGTGAAGAATGAAACAGAGAGCGGGGTAGGTGTTTTCTCTAATGTTCCCACTGATATATATGGTAAAATACATAAGTGAGCTTTGTCTATGGTTCACTTTAAAGAAAACCAGAACTGAATAAACGAAAAAGTTTTGTACATACCTGGGGCTTCCTCCAGCCCCAATCACTCGTATCGCTCCCACGCTGCTATCCTCCATTGTCTGCAGCTTGTTACCGGGTCCCGTCACTTCTGTCAGTCGCGGCCAGTCTGATGTAAGAGAAGTGCGTTGTTTGCGTATCTCTCCAGCAGCCACTGGAGAGATACGTAGAAGGCGCCCTTCTCCTGCGTAGACTGGCCCCAACTGGCTGGAATGACGGGACCCAGTACCGGAGCTGCAGACAGCAGAGGTCAGCGGCGTGATGGCAATCCAAGCGGATGGGGCTGGAGGAAGCCCCAAGTGTGTATAAAACTTTTTCTTTTATACAGTTCTGGTACACTTTAATTGAGTGTATATGAATGCACAGCATACAAATTGAACATGTTTTCTCCTGTTACTGCTGCTTTTCTTTCTGTGCTGAATATGGAGCTGTGCTAATTTATGATGAGAGTTCTGTGTACAATAACATACCGTTTCTTTCTTGCTTTTGTAAAAGTTATTTATTTGACTTACTTGAGTGTATATGACCACATCCTTAACCTTGAGGGAATATATTGATTCTCTTTTATATATCCGGAGTATATCCTTATAACATTATTGTCCAGTCAATATCATTTATGTCCTACTATGCCAGATGTTTTTATCATAGACTATTTTATTATCATTGCATTCTTTGTTACTATTTTTATTATATAGAGCATTCAAAACTGATGTTTAGTTTCAGTACAGCTTCTTGGATGTGCATAGACCATTATTGATTATTAACCATTATTTTGTCTCTCCCTAACCTTGGTAACATAAAACAATCTATCATTCTTGACATATTCCTTTCCCAGATTGTAGGAAAAGATGTTTTTCTCTTATTTCACCAATGTAGCAGGCTTTCAGTTGTTTGTCAGAGTTGAGGTTGGTGTTATGGAACACAACCATGAACTTACATTCAGTTATTTTCCAGGTACCTTTTGAAATCAAATACGATAGCATTTTCTTTTTCCACCTCACCTAACCTACCTCTTCAACAAGGGCAAGCACACAATCGATGTGCCAATTATCTAATCAAAATAAGATAGAAGGTCATCATCTCTAGAAATGTGTCAATAATAGAGCTTCATTTGGAGGAGGTATATAAAACTAGTCTTTGTCCAACTAATGAGCACATGATCTAATTTATCCGATGTTCAGTAGACCTTGCATAGATGCTGGATGCTTTGTTTTTTCTATCATCTCAAGGCTCTTGTAAGACCCAGCCCTGGAAAATCCATTTTCCTATTCAGCACCCATAGCTGAAGTAGAAGTGCTTTGATCGGGTTTTTTTTGTACCTTTATAAATGTTACACACTCATAAAAAGAAAAGCCCGAGCAACTGCTTTCATAACACACAACTAGTGTTGGGCGAACATCTAGATGTTCGGGTTCGGGCCGAACAGGCCGAACATGGCCGCGATGTTCGGGTGTTCGACCCGAACTCCGAACATAATGGAAGTCAATGGGGACCCGAACTTTTGTGGTTTGTAAAGCCTCCTTACATGCTACATACCCCAAATTTACAGGGTATGTGAACCTTGGGAGTGGGTACAAGAGGAAAAAAAAATTAGCAAAAAGAGCTTATAGTTTTTGAGAAAATCGATTTTAAAGTTTCAAAGGGAAAACTGTCTTTTAAATGCGGGAAATGTCTGTTTTCTTTGCACAGGTAACATGTTTTTTGTCGGCATGCAGTCATAAATGTAATACATATAAGAGGTTCCAGGAAAAGGGACCGGTAACGCTAACCCAGCAGCAGCACACGTGATGGAACAGGAGGAGGCGCAGGAGGAGAAGGCCACGCTTTGTGAGACACAACAACCCCGGCCTTGCATGAGGGCAAGAAGCGTGCGGATAGCATGCTTTGTACCGCCATGCAGTCATAAATGTAATAAAGATAAGAGGTTCCATAAACAGGGACCGGCAACGCTAACCCAGCAGCAGCAGCACACGTGATGGAACAGGAGGAGGCGCAGGAGGAGAAGGCCACGCTTTGTGAGACACAACAACCCAGGCCTTGCATGAGGACAAAAAGCGTGCGGATAGCATGCTTTTTACCGCCATGCAGTCATAAATGTAATAAAGATAAGTGGTTCAATAAACAGGGACCACGCGGCAACGCTAACCCAGCAGCAGCAGACGTGATGGAACAGGAGGAGGCGCAGGAGGAGAAGGCCACGCTTTGTGAGACACAACAACCCAGGCCTTGCATGAGGGCAAGAAGCGTGCGGATAGCATGCTTTGTACCGCCATGCAGTCATAAATGTAATAAAGATAAGTGGTTCAATAAACAGGGACCACGCGGCAACGCTAACCCAGCAGCAGCAGACGTGATGGAACAGGAGGAGGCGCAGGAGGAGAAGGCCACGCTTTGTGAGACACAACAACCCAGGCCTTGCATGAGGGCAAGAAGCGTGCGGATAGCATGCTTTGTACCGCCATGCAGTCATAAATGTAATAAAGATAAGTGGTTCAATAAACAGGGACCACGCGGCAACGCTAACCCAGCAGCAGCAGACGTGATGGAACAGGAGGAGGCGCAGGAGGAGAAGGCCACGCTTTGTGAGACACAACAACCCAGGCCTTGCATGAGGGCAAGAAGCGTGCGGATAGCATGCTTTGTACCGCCATGCAGTCATAAATGTAATAAAGATAAGTGGTTCAATAAACAGGGACCACGCGGCAACGCTAACCCAGCAGCAGCAGACGTGATGGAACAGGAGCAGGCGCAGGAGGAGAAGGCCACGGTTTTTGAGACACAACAACCCAGGCCTTGCATGAGGACAAAAAGCGTGCGGATATAGCAGCAATGCTTTTTGCCGCCATGCAGTCATAAATGTAATACAGATGAGAGGTTCAATAAACAGGGACCGGAAACGCTACACCATCCCAGATGTTCATTGGTCATGTTACTTGGTTGGGGTCCTGGAGTGTTGCGTAGTCATTTCCAATCCAGGATTGATTCATTTTAATTTGAGTCAGACGGTCTGCATTTTCTGTAGAGAGGCGGATACGCCGATCTGTGACGATGCCTCCGGCAGCACTGAAACAGCGTTCCGACATAACTCTGGCTGCCGGGCAAGCCAGCACCTCTATTGCGTACATTGCCAGTTCGTGCCAGGTGTCTAGCTTCGATACCCAATAGTTGAAGGGTGCAGATGGATTGTTCGACACAGCTACGTCATCTGACATGTAGTCCTTGACCATCTTCTCCAGGCGATCGGTGTTGGAGGTGGATCTGCACGCTTGCTGTTCAGTGGGCTGCTGCTGCATGGGTGTCAGAAAATTTTCCCACTCCAAGGACACTGCCGATACCGTTCCCTTTTGGATACTAGCTGCGGCTTGCGTTGTTTGCTGCCCTCCTGGTCGTCCTGGGTTTGCGGAAGTCAGTCTGTCTGCGTACAACTGGCTAGAGGAGGGGGAGGATGTCAATCTCCTCTCTAAAGTCTCCACAAGGGCCTGCTGGTATTCTTCCATTTTGACCTGTCTGACTCTTTCTTCAAGCAGTTTTGGAACATTGTGTTTGTACCGTGGATCCAGAAGGGTATAAACCCAGTAATTGGTGTTGTCCAGAATGCGCACAATGCGTGGGTCACGTTCAATGCAGTCTAGCATGAATTGAGCCATGTGTGCCAGAGTCCTACCAGAATCCTCATCATCCTCTTGTGAGCGTTGTGATAGTTGTTGTGATGCATCATAGTCGTCACCTTCCTCCTGGTCTGCTTCTGCTGACCATTCGCGTTGAATTGTGGAAGTCCAACGTGCACCGCTCTGGCTCTCGTCAGTGGTGGCATGAAATTCCTGCTCCAACTCCAGCTGTTCCTCCTCCTCTTCTTCGCCATAGCTGCTGGGGCCAGCGTTCCCTGAGGCGGATGGCCTGATGTTGGTACCATCACGCTGATCGTTTTCTCCTTCAGATTCCCCCAGTTGCATCATGACAGCTGTTTCCTTGATTTTTAACATCGACCTCTTCAGTAAACACAGCAGTGGTATGGTAATGCTGACTGAAGAGTTGTCACTGCTCACAAGCAACGTGGATTGCTCAAAATTTTGGAGGACTTGGCAGAGGTCCAACATGTTGGCCCAATCGGATCCACAGAAGCTTGGCAGCTGGCCGGATGCGCCTCGGTACTGCGCCGTCATGTACTGGACCACTGCACTCTTCTGCTCGCAAAAGCGGGCTAGCATGTGCAGCGTAGAATTCCAGCGCGTAGGGACATCACACAGCAAGCGATGGTGGGGGAGATTGAAGCGCTCCTGCATCTTGGCGAGTGCCCCCGAAGCAGTACTGGAATTTCTACAATGTTTGGCCACTCGACGCACCTTCAACAGAAGATCGTCCACGCCTGGGTATGTCCTCAGGAACCGCTGAACTACTAGGTTCATCACGTGCGCCAGGCAAGGGATGTGTGTCAGCTTAGCCAACCTTAAAGCGCGAATGAGATTACTCCCATTATCACACACAACCATGCCCGGTTTCAGGTCCAGCGGTGCCAGCCACAAATCCGTCTGTTCCTTTATTCCCCTCCAAATTTCCTCCCCTGTGTGCTGTTTATCCCCAAGGCAGATTAGCTTCAGCAACGCTTGCTGACGCATGCCAACAGCTGTGCTGCACTGCTTCCACGATCCTACTGCTGCTGGGTTAGCGTTTCCGGATGAGGTACAGCTTTGAGATGCGTTGGAGGAGAAGGAGTCAGAGAGGTAGGTGCTGCTGTTGTTATCCAGTGGGAGGGACGGCGGTGCAGCTGTTTGTGGCGTGGGCAACACCCGTGCCGTAGCAGGTGAGGAATCGCTGCCAGGCTCCACAAGGTTCACCCAGTGCGCGGTAAGGGAGATGTATCGACCCTGGCCGAACGCACTCGTCCAGGTGTCAGTGGTGAGGTGAACCTTGCAGGCAACGGCATTCTTCAAGCTTCGGGTTATTTTGCTGACCACGTGCTCATGCAACTCAGGCACTGCAGAGCGCGCAAAGTGGTAGCGGCTGGGAACCACGTAACGTGGGATGGCCACTGACATCATGCCCTTGAAGCTGTTTGTCTCCACCACTCGATATGGCAGCATTTCGCAGGCCAGAAGCTTGGCTATGCTGGCTGTTACTGCCACGGCCCGGGGGTCATTTGCTGGCAATTTCCTCTTGCGCTCAAACATCTCCGACACAGACAACTGAACCGTAGCGCTGCACACGGAAGGGCTGTTGGTTGTTGTGTTTGATGAACACTGGGAGACCTCAAGAGCACTACTCCGGAAAGTGACAGTGTCAGCGTCGTCTGATGTTTGTGAATGTTGTGAACCACGCAATGGCTGGGCTACTGCTGCTGCTGAGGCGGGTCTGGTGGTGAGTCTGGTGAACCCAAGGGAGGCAGTGTTGTTGCTGGTACCCTGTCCTGACGCGTTTGCCCACAGAGTGGGATGTTTGGATAGCATGTGACGGCTCATGCTGGTGGTGGAGAGGTTGTTAATACTTTTCCCCCTGCTCAGGCGGGTCTTGCACACCTTGCAAATCGCCATGGTAACATCCTCAGTGCAGTCTTCAAAGAAAGCCCAGACTTTGGAGCACCTGCCTCCTTGCTGGCGATTTCTGTTTGCTCCTCTTTTGCCTCTCACTTGAACTTCCACGCTTGTGGTGCCTGAAATTGCGCGCCGCCTACCTTGTGGCACAAGGCGAACTCGTGCAGCAGTGGGTTCTTCAACAGACTCATCTGTGCTGCTGCTACGACGGCGATGTTCTCGTTCACAAACAAAATCTGGGTCTCTGTCCACATTGTCCATACCCTCCTCTTCCATCTCCTCAAACTCGTCATATGTCATTGTGGGCCGCCGCCGTGGAGTAGAGCTCCCCACAACAACCTCTGCGCAGCACACTCCAACGTCGTCTTCCAGATCTTGTCGGCCGACCTCCTGCAATTGCAACCCCTCCTGCCCAAATTGCTCTGGGATTTGGGTTTCCGAGTCCTCCTCGGACTCGCCTTGTATTTCAGTGCGCGGTGCATTTCCCACAGTTAACGGTTGTGAATCCAGGCACAACATTTCTGGCTGTTCCTCCATTGACCTTTGAAAGGTGGAAGTTTGTTGGGCTGGGAATAGCTCCTGCGAATACCCCATTGTGTCCTGAGGTAATTCATCGGACTGGTTATCTGGCAGTTGTGTGCGTGGTGTCGCTGCCGGTTGTGTCAGCTTTGTGCCCACTGGCTCCTTGTAACTGGCTGAGGACTCGGACCTCGTGCGTGATGTGCTGGTGCTGCTTAACCCACTGCTGGACGCTTGAGAGGTCATCCAAGTAATTATCTGGTCCTGTTCTTTTGGATTTGTGAGGGTTGTTGTCCTGGACAACATGGGCGGTATTGAGTGGGTTTTCTTGGGTGCTCCCCTGTGGCCTGTACGTGAACCGTCAGGGGAAACACCTCTTCCCTTGCCCCTCCCTCTTTCACCGGATTTCTTCCTCATTTCACTTATCCTTACAGTACACGCTGACTGGCAGCAGTACAGTGGCAGTACAGAAATGCTATACAGTACCACTATTCCCAACAGCGACACAGAGCACAATGCTATACAGTGACGGGTGAGCGGTGTACCACTATTCCCAGCAGCGACACAGAGCACAATGCTATACAGTGGCGGGTGAGCGGTGTACTACTATTCCCAGCAGACACAGAACAGTAAACAGAATGCTATATAGTGTGGCTGAGCGAGCGGTGTACTACTATTCCCAGCAGACACAGAACAGTAAACAGAATGCTATATAGTGTGGCTGAGCGAGCGGTGTACCACTATTCCCAGCAGACACAGAACAGTAAACAGAATGCTATATAGTGTGGCTGAGCGAGCGGTGTACCACTATTCCCAGCAGACACAGAACAGTAAACAGAATGCTATATAGTGTGGCTGAGCGAGCGGTGTACCACTATTCCCAGCAGACACAGAACAGTGAACAGAATGCTATATAATGTGGCTGAGCGAGGTACACAGAGTGGCAGTAAACAGAATGCTATATAGTGTGGCTGAGCGAGTGGTGTACCACTATTCCCAGCAGACACAGAACAGTGAACAGAATGCTATATAATGTGGCTGAGCAAGGTACACAGAGTGGCAGTAAACAGAATGCTATATAGTGTGGCTGAGCGAGCGGTGTACTACTATTCCCAGCAGACACAGAACAGTAAACAGAATGCTATATAGTGTGGCTGAGCGAGCGGTGTACCACTATTCCCAGCAGACACAGAACAGTAAACAGAATGCTATATAGTGTGGCTGAGCGAGCGGTGTACCACTATTCCCAGCAGACACAGAACAGTGAACAGAATGCTATATAATGTGGCTGAGCGAGGTACACAGAGTGGCAGTAAACAGAATGCTATATAGTGTGGCTGAGCGAGTGGTGTACCACTATTCCCAGCAGACACAGAACAGTAAACAGAATGCTATATAGTGTGGCTGAGCGAGCGGTGTACCACTATTCCCAGCAGACACAGAACAGTGAACAGAATGCTATATAGTGTGGCTGAGCGAGCGGTGTACCACTATTCCCAGCAGACACAGAACAGTAAACAGAATGCTATATAGTGTGGCTGAGCGAGCGGTGTACCACTATTCCCAGCAGACACAGAACAGTAAACAGAATGCTATATAGTGTGGCTGAGCGAGCGGTGTACCACTATTCCCAGCAGACACAGAACAGTGAACAGAATGCTATATAATGTGGCTGAGCGAGGTACACAGAGTGGCAGTAAACAGAATGCTATATAGTGTGGCTGAGCGAGCGGTGTACTACTGTTCCCAGCAGCGACACAATGACAGGGGGGACCCTGGCTAGCGTGGCTGGAGCGCGAACTACCCTGCCTGCCTACCCAAAGCTAAACCCACAGACAAATGGCGGAGATATGACGTGGTTCGGGTATTTATTTACCCGAACCACGTGACAGTTCGGCCAATCAGAGCGCGTTCGGGTCCGAACCACGTGACCCGTTCGGCCAATCACAGCGCTAGCCGAACGTTCGGGGAACGTTCGGCCATGCACTCTTAGTTCGGCCATGTGGCCGAACGGTTTGGCCGAGCACCGTCAGGTGTTCGGCCGAACTCGAACATCACCCGAACAGGGTGATGTTCTGCAGAACCCGAACAGTGGCGAACACTGTTCGCCCAACACTACACACAACATGGCAGCCATATTTGAGATATGGGCTGATGAGATCACTTGGCCATTGGAAATAACAGACAGAACCTCTTGAAAAAATGTTTAAGTTGGTCTGTTAAAATTGGCCTATAAATTTTCAGCTGCACAAATAAGTCACAATTAGCTCTGCCTCTGTGAAGGTAGCCAAAATGAGGGCATTTTCCCCTTATGTCTGGGATCTAAAAGCATAGAAAGCCAGTATTGATCCTTATCTTTAAGGCCCGCTATCCGAGGTTATACAAAGTGGAAGGAGGTGCCCCAAAATGCAAAGGACAGGCAGTGATGCCAACCTGCCAAAAAATGTTTACTGACAAAGATATAAAAATTTACTGCCAAAGGAATTTTTTTACTGACACAAACCCTGCATGTCAAAAAATGGGCGTGGCCATGTAATAGAACATGGGCGTGGTCATGGGTGGAGCCATATGTACATGAACTTAGCAGTGGTGTAAGTGGGCCTGTTCAGCAAAAAGTTTGCTGTAGCCCCCCTTTCCTACAAAAAAATAACACAAAAAGTCTCACAAGAAACACTCGCCAGGAGCATTGTGCACTCACGTGGTTCCCAATAGAATTGTACTGTGCCGTGTGCACACGCAGAATGCTCCAGGTGATGGGAGCACAATCAAGGAGGCCCACAGATGCCAAGACTGGGCATGTGCAGTAGCTGCAACTAGAGCTCTAGTCGCAGCGCTTTCAGAGGAGACAACAAGTAAGTGGCCCAGGGGACAATGAGGGGCCTGAAAGACTACAGTGTGCTGGAAGAAACCCCAGGTAAGTAAAACATCACCTTTTTTGGTGCCAATTCAGTGGTACTTTACTGCAGATTACATTTTTTACACTATCTGAACCTGTGACTTCTTCCTGGCCCCTGTAATCCATATGTTTCCCTGGTGTCCATCTGGTCTAGTCTAATCTCCAGCAGTCATCTCCGGTAAAGGACTACTGCCCTGGCCGTGCACCTTCTTGGTTGCGTTCGTGGACAGGAGCATTCTGTGCCTTAGTAGTTACAAGCTTTAACTAACTTTGCAGGTGCAGTACGCTGCTCGCCACAGGAATGTGACCAAGGATACACATGGCTAGGGCCATGCATGTGCTGTAGTACCCGACTACTGGTGCTGACAGTGGTTGTTGACAGAACGGCTCGGAAGAACACAGAAAGGCTTACAGGAGAAAACCCCAGGTAAGTATATATGCTTGCGTGTGCGTCATCTCAGCAGGCACCAGTGAAAGGAAACTTAAAGGGAAGGTCCAAGCAAAATAAAAAAATGAGTTTCACTTACCTGGGGCTTCTACCAGCCCCATGCAGCCATCCTGTGCCCTCGTAGTCACTCACTGCTGTTCCAGTACCCCACTGGCAGCTTGCCGACCTCGGAGGTCGGCGGGTCGCATTGCGTAAATTTTTACGCATTCCCGCTAGTGCAGGAACATTATCGCATACATTTTTACGCGTTAGTGGTTCAATGCGTAAATTTTTACGCATTGAACCACTGACGCGTAAAAATGTTTGCGATAATGTTCCTGCACTAGCGGGAATGCGTAAAAATTTACGCAATGCGACCCGCCGACCTCCGAGGTCGGCAAGCTGCCAGTGGGGGACTGGAACAGCAGTGAGTGACTACGAGGGCACAGGATGGCTGCATGGGGCTGGTAGAAGCCCCAGGTAAGTGAAACTCATTTTTTTATTTTGCTTGGACCTTCCCTTTAAAAGGAATCTTAAGTCAAATACAAAAAAAATGTAGCTTACCTGGGGCTTCTTCCAATCCCCTGTACTTCTATGCCCACAACATCCTCCTGATACCCTCCGGTCAGCGGTGGCAATGGGGTACTGCATATGTGCGGCCCGAGCTGTGCGCACCCTAGTTGCGCTCCTGTGGCAGGGAATGTTCTGCGCATGTGCAGTACACGTAACTCGCTACTGCGCAGAACACTCCCAGTGCCGGGAGTGAAACCAAGGTGCGTGTGGCTGAGGGACGCGAATGCGCAGTAGCCACCGACTGGCTGCGACAGGCCAGCTTTGCGGAGGTCGCCACTGCTGGCCAGAGAGTATCAGGAGGACGTTGTGGGCACAGTTGGAGTCCCGGGGGCTGGAAGAAGCCCCAGGTAAGTTAAAATATATATTTTTTACTTAAGAATCCCTTTAAAGGTACATGCTCACTGGAAGATGGATCAGGGAACCCACGGGAGAGAGAACTACTTTCAGCACGTGGGACAAGGCAGCCAGCAACTACAGACAACGGCAGAGGAGTGTAGAGAATCATTCAGCACAAACCTTTCTGTGCTGGGACTGTGGGACGCTACTCTGGCTGGCACTCCTGATGCTGGCTGGCTGCACTGCAAACACATGTGCTCTGACCTGTCTCATGTTCCTCCTACTGCTATGCATTGCTAGTGAGAGAGAGGCGGAGGCGGAGGCGGACCCGGAGCCTGACTGGCAGAAACAATAAAGGAGGCTGGGTGGGAGGGACCAAGACTGGAATCTGGGCTGCGATTGGCTGGTTGTACAGAGAGAGGAGACTGACTAATCTCTGTCAGCTCTGTCTTTGCTGTAAGGCAAGGACTCCCCGGCTGGAAGCCCCGCCCCCCGCCTGTGTATTTTTACGGACAGCAGCAACACAGCTACGAATTTCATGGGCAGGGAAAATTGATACATTATTTACTGACAATCCATAAATTCACGGACGGTTGGCAACACTGAGGACAGGGTATATATGGAATAAATTAAAACAGTCTTACCTCAATACGTCGGTTTGAATATATATTTTTTGGACACCAAAAAAGATTACGTATTTTTGGGGGAAAAACACATATATCCTGGCACATATTTTCTTTTTTTCTTGTTACTGACCCCCGTGGCCAGGGTTTTAATTCGGTGCACTCCCTCCTTCCCCTGTATGTGTTTGTCAGCATGCACACAGCTTATGCTGGTGTATGTGCGTGGTGCTCATGGATATATTACCTCAGCTCCCTTGTGCGATTGGTATGATGCGCTATCTGTCCCAGGAGAGGACGTCAGGATGTGTGCTCCTAATCCCTAGATAGGTTTGATGCAATGAATGTTTGCATGTCTTCACTATGCTTGTTACAGGGCCAGAGTTAGGACACCTACGTTTACCTGGGTACTTCTGTGCAGTATAGGTGACTAAGCAAAAGAATGCATTCTTCTGTGAACTAAGACCCCGGCTTTTAACTTAGGTGTAGGGATAACAGTTGTGCCTGGATGAGTGAATCTGTGAATGCATTTGTTTGAACATTTGCATGCGAGTGTGCGAAGGGTTCATTGTGTTTTGGGGGACTCGTCTGCTTCCTCAGGTAAATATAACAGTGTCTTATGCTGAAAACACAGTTCGTTCCCGCATCGAATGCGCCGCTCGATTCCCGACGAATCGATTATTCCCGAACATTTCTGAGCGCATTTCGATGATTTTTAGGTCGATTGCCATGTAAAGTATGGCAAATCGACCTAACGATCCATCGAACCGCGAATCGGACATGTCAGAAATAAACGAATCGACGGGAATCGAGCGGCGCATCGACGGGATTCAAGTGCGGGAACGAACCGTGTGTATCCAGCATTAGGTGTTCTTAGGCTCTCCAAGTCTGTTCTGCTATTCCCTAGGGTCCGTTAGGTTTTAATGACAAAAATGACCTTGCTGTGTTCCTTGAAAGCTAAATATAAGATAATACAGGCTCTTTGATCCTAATGTAAATACTAGATTCATATCTATAAATTTGCTGTAAGGGCATTTTTGGGGTAGGGTTTATGTATAGGAGGGGCTATTTAAGTGGGAGGGGAATGTGAATAATTGAGTTAATTCTAATATAGATCTTCTTGATAGATCTCCCTTTGGGGCTGAATCTTTGGCATTGTCTTTCTTGTTTCATTACACTTGGTGACCTTTTCTCACTCTTTATTATTGGTTCTTGTGATTATTTACATGTAGGAACTACTGTGTCTCCTATCTAAATGATTCTTCCAGGTTTGATGCATGGGTCGCCTGGCCATTGTCCCCCTGGCTGATCAGTAACCCTGTACAAGGAGGCAACAGTTTTTTTGCCAGGGTTTAGCAGCATAATGTATCCCACGCGGATGAATGGATGCATGGAATGCGACGTTCAGCCGTGGGAGGCAGCTAGCCCGCCCAGAAACCCATGCAGAGCCATATAACAGGTGCAAAGATAGCCTACCACCATGGTCTGATTTTAAAGTAATCACTGAAAAAGACATCTTGGATATCCTCTCAAACCTTCGCCAGACTATCTGCGATCTGACCCCTGGCCCCACTAAGTTCATGTTGAAATGCCCTGAACTATTTACACCGGCATTCCACAAAATAGTCAACGGTTCCTTACAAGAAGGGTAGTTTCCCTATTCTTTGAAAGAAGCAATCGTCAGGCCACTACTCAAGAAACCATCCTTAGACCAAGATGCTCTAAACAGTTACAGACCTGTCTCAAACCTCCTATTTCTGGGAAAAGTTATTGAAAAGGCTGTCTACCTTCAACTTGAAGCCAGGCTCTCCAGAAACAACATTCTTGACCCTATTCAATCTGGCTTCAGGAAATATCACAGCTGTGAAACAGCCCTCACCCAGATTTGCAATGATCTGCTCATTGCAAGAGACAAGGGTCAATGTTCCATCCTGATTTTGCTCGACCTCTCAGCGGTTTTTGACACAGTCGATCATGTAATCTTGCTCAACAGGCTACAAGAGTACTGTGGCATAGATGGCATTGTTCTCCGGTGGTTCAACTCCTTCCTGGCTGGCAGAACACAAAGGGTAGCCTTAGGGCCCTTCCTTTCCAACCCTGTACCACTAAAATACGGGGTACCTCAGGGTGCAATATTATCCCCTTTACTTTTCACCATATACATGCTGCCACTTATCATACAAAAACATGGCCTGACATATCATTGCTATGCTGATGACACCCAGCTATTTTTGTCATTCAAACCTGGCGTCACAGACCCTACTCCACAAATAAACGCATGCTTAGCTGAGCTTCAGAAGTGGATGAATAATAACTGGCTAAAACTTAATGCTGACAAAACTGAGGTTCTTGTTATCGAGGGCCTGGGCTCAACAGCAAAGCAGCCCCAGTCTCAACCAACACCACTAAGGATAGGGAGCTCAGACCTGACCAACTCAGACTGTGTGCGCAGCCTGGGAGTACTGATTGATGGGAAATGAAGCTTCAGGAATCAAATCTCAGCTGTTGTGAAACATTCTTTCTTTCATCTAAGGAATATTGCAAGGATTAAACACCTAATTCCTTCAGAGGATCTTCCAACCCTAGTTCATGCCTTCGTCACATCAAGGTTAGACTACTGCAACGTCCTCTACACAGGCCTGCATAAGAAAGACTTACGCCGCCTGCAATTAGTACAGAATGCCGCCGCAAGGCTGTTAACAAGCCAACCCCGCCACTGCCACATAACACCAACCCTGTGCTCACTCCACTGGCTACCGATAAAATGGAGAATTCTGTTTAAGATTGGCTTACTGACATTCAAATCCTTGCACAATCTGGGCCCTGGATACCTGAAGGACATGTTGCAACTGCATCACACGCCCCAAAATCTTAGATCAAAAGGACGTAACACCTTGGTCACCCCCAGAGTCCACCTCAAAACCTTTGGAGACAGAGCCTTTTGTCATGCTGCCCCTACACTTTGGAACTCCCTGCCACACCCAATCAGGACAGCTCCATCCCTGGAAGCATTTACGTCTAAACTGAAAACCTACCTCTTCAGTCTGGCATTCATGAACATCTGACTATCTCCTCTGTAACACAACCCAGCCTGCAACCCTGTATTAACCTCCCTGGCGGTCTATTAAAAACCGCCAGGGGGCAGCAGAGTAGTTTTTAAAAAAAAAATTTAAATCATGTAGTGAGCCCAGGGCTCGCTACATGATAGCCGCTGTGCAGCGGCATCCCCCCGCCCTCTTCGATCGCCTCCGGCGATCTCCGATCAGGAAATCCCATTCAAAGAACGGGATTTCCTGGAGGGCTTCCCCCGTCGCCATGGCGACGGGCGGCATGACATCACCGACATCATCGACATCGTGACGTCATTGGGAGTCCCGGCGCGGCGAGTGGCGGCGGCTAATCGGTGCGGAGCGGCGGCGATCAGAGTGCACACGCAGCTAGCAAAGTGCTAGCTGCGTGTTGCAAAAAAAAAAGTGTGCAAATCGGCCAAGCAGGGCCTGAGAAATCCTCCTGCGCGGCATAGCCCGAGCTCAGCTCGGGCTTACCGCCAGGAAGGTTAATCGGAGACACAACTATGCGCTTTGAGTCCTATGGGAGAGAAGCGCTTTACAAATGTTATTGTCTTATATGTCGTACGCGCATGCTTACTTTTGTCCGCATGCGGCTGCGTCATGCGTACAGGCGAATCTGATTGGCCGGCGGGATCATGTGAGCGCACCCGGAAGTTCTTTAAAGGGAAGCGCTGTCCTGTCAGCGTGGAGCTCCATCCCACGCTGCCAAGATCACTAAGGGTCCTTGATGATGCATCTCTGATGTGAAACAATTGTTGACCGAGGGGTCTGTATGGTGGGTGCACCTGGATGGGGTGAAGTATTGCCTTTTACTGTCAAATCTGTTGGAATGTTTGCTGCAATGCATCATTAAACACAGAGGTGTGCATTTTACTGGTGCCCACGTTTTGCTTTTGCCTGTGATGAATAAGATTGGACTGTTGTTTTTCAAATGTGGAGGCACAGAGAAGTTGCAAGAGCTGTGTTGGTTTCAAGTTTGCACCTGTTTTTCCACAAGGCCTCATTGTGTGCACAAGTCGCTGTATAATCTCTGAAGCTGTAATTCCCTAGTACACTGTTATATTGACCCGTGGAAGCGGGCAAGTCCCGCAAAACACATCATCTTTTAGCAAGAGCTATAAATACTGGGCCAGTAAAAAAGGGTGCACATGGCTAGTGGACAAAAAGGGCGCCGCCATAGACTGCAATGCAAAATATCGGCTATTGGGCACCCGACAGGAAAAAAGGGCGCCCGAGAAATAGCGGTTGCAGGGATCGTGTTAACAAAAGTTTTCGTTTACAGAATAAGGTTTATAACAAATATCGTATCCAAGTTCGTTTTGACTTTGTGTTATACTTATTTTTCGTTTTTAAATTTCATTTATAGGAGCTTTTACTCATTTTCCCGTTTTTAAATTTCGCTTACAGGACTGTAACAAGTACATTTTCGTTTACACTTATTTTGTCTTTTAAAATTCGTTTTAATAATATCGGTTGCAGGGATCGTGTTAACAAAAGTTTTCGTTTACAGAATAAGGTTTATAACAAATATTGTTTACAAGTTCGTTTTGACTTTGTGTTATACTTATTTTTTGTTTTTAAATTTCGCTTATACGAGCATTTACTTATTTTCCCGTTTTTAAAATTTCGCTTACATGACTGTAACAAGTAAATTTTCGTTTACACTTATTTTGTCATTTAAAATACGTTTTCATACGTATAATGCTTAAATATCGTTTTCAACCTTATTCTATTAGAAATACATCGCTTTTGGTATTAACTTTGTTTTTCACACTTATAATGCGTTGATTATAGTTTTATTAACTTACTAATATATCGCTTTTAATATTACCGTTATTTCTAGAATTCTAATGCGTACATGATTGTAAGGCTATTTAGTCTATTATATATACTGTATATACAGTATATATATATATATATATATAGATATATAGATATATAGATATCTATATATACCTTTTTCTATTTATAATATTATTGTGTATGTAATTTTAAGGCTATTTATTCTATTACAAATATATACATTATTCTATTCATGTTATTTATAGTGAAGTATTTTCAGGATTAAATATATTATTGTTTATATGTGTGTAAGGGTGCTTGTGCAGTGGGGATGGTTAGGGTTAGGCACCACCAGGGGGATGGTTAGGGTTAGACACTACCAGGGGGGTAGTTAGAGTTAGGCACCACCAGGGTGGTGGTTAGGTTTAGGCACCACCAGGCAGTGGTTAGGTTTAGGCACCACCAGGGGGGTAGTTAGGGTTAGGCACCACCAGGGGGGTGGTTAGGGTTAGGCACCACCAGGGGGGTGGTTAGGGTTAGGCACCACCAGGGGGTCTAGGGGTTACAGATAGGGTTCAGGGAGGGTTCTGTGTGAGAGTAGGGTTAGGTATAGTTACAGTACAATATACACCACCAGGGGGGTGGTTAGGGTTAGGCACCACCAGGGGGGGTCTAAGGGTTAGGGATAGGTGCAGGGAGGGTTCTGTGTGAGAGTAAGGTTAGGTATAGTTACATCAGAATATATGTAATATATACAATTTATTAAATTATGTATATTTAAACAAAGAGGGGGTCTAGGCGTTAGGGATAGGGATTGGGAGAGATCTGTGTGAGCCTACAGTTAGGTATAATTGCAGTAAAATATCTGTAAACTCTACCATTGTATTACTATGCTTAATAAAAGTGTAAATATAGTTTTTTGTTATAGACGCTATTTGACGTTTCATTTCAGAATTCGTTTATTGTTATAGACGGTATTTTGCAGTTTCATTTCCGTTTATTTAACCTATTTAGCAGTACATTTTCGTTTACAAGCTATAAACAAAAATTATTGTTTTACATTAAAACCTATAATTTCGGCTATATCCCGCGCCCTTTTTTCCAGGCGCCCTTTTTTGATACACGCATAAATACTACTAAGAGCTGTAGTCACATCCTGAATTGTGTCTGGATGTCCGGGTTGATGTTGTTCACACTGTGCAAGTGAATAAACCTACAGTCAGAACTATCCTGTGCTGGTCATCTTTACTATTGGATTCTACAAGTCTGTGGCAGCCACGCAGACTAGACCGTGCACTACCAAGGCGAGTGAGGTGTGCTGTCTGAGGAGAACGATCTACCGAACACTCTACATTGCAATCCCACGTTACTTTTGCAGTCATGGAAGCCAATGTTGCTTAAAATTCCCTATGGGGAGGACTCTAAGTCCTTCTTCCGGAAGACAACATTGTCCTCAATAATCTCACTCTACCTACTGGCAACTACAGAATTTTGGGAGCAGTTAAATTGTCCCTCTGCACCTTCATTTTTATTTGTAATATCTGCTTTCCCCTTTGTGCTATATCTGTTGCATATTCTCAGTGTCTGTCTGATAATCCGCAGACAGCCCACTGGCACTGCCACTGACACACACCTGTGCACATTTCTAGTGTAGTGATATTGAATTGTGTGCCACATAACACACAAACACAGTTTTACCACTACTGCTCCAGGGCATCTGTTATTATTACTGTATTGTTTTTGAACTGTTGCGTATCTCGGTGTGTGACACTACACAGCCCACTGACAACCATAGCTGTGTACACTACTGCTATTGTTGTTGCCACATTCAGTTGCAGGCACAGTAGCACCTCCACTGCATTACTTTTCACTTGTTGCAGGCACAGTACCCCAATTAAAAAAAAAATGACAGACAGAGGTAGGCCACCTGCCACCTCACAAGTGTCCTCGAGGTCGTGCTGCTGTGATTTCCTGCAGCCCTGGAAGAATGCACAGTGTTCAGAGGGCATGTACCCTCAACCTCCAAAATTCTGAGGACGTAGTTGACTGGCTTACACAGCTCACCACTAGTGTTGGGCGAACACCTAGATGTTCGGGTTCACGAACGTTCGCCGAACATCGCCGCAATGTTCGGGTGTTCGCGCCGAACTCCGAACATAATGGAAGTCAATGGGGACCCGAACTTTCGTGCTTTGTAAAGCTTCCTTACATGCTACATACCCCAAATTAGCAGGGTATGTGCACCCTGGGAGTGGGTACAAGAGGAAAAAAAATATTTGAAAAAGAGCTTATAGTTTTTGAGAAAATTGATTGTAAAGTTTCAAAGGAAAAACTGTCTTTTAAATGTGGAAAATGTCATGTTTCTTTGCACAGGTAACATGCTTTTAAACATGGAGAGAGAAGACAAAGCCAGCACTGCAGTTAGGGTTCTTTAATTGATAAAAGTTAAGCACTCACAGTTGTATGGTAGCCAGGTGTCAGAGCAGGTTGAGTGGGCGCCAGGTCTGAGGTTCCCTGCGGACGACCGTTTCACGCTACACGCGCTTGTTCACCGCTGTTCACCACAGCGGTGAACAAGCGCGTGTAGCGCGAAACGGTCGTCCGCAGGGAACCTCAGACCTGGCGCCCACTCAACCTGCTCTGACACCTGGCTACCATACAACTGTGAGTGCTTAACTTTTATCAATTAAAGAACCCTAACTGCAGTGCTGGCTTTGTCCTCTCTCTCCATGTTTACAAGTTCATTGCTTTTTTCCTGCCGGAGCACGCAGTTTAGAGGGACTCTCACCCACACAGTCTGTCATATAGTATAGCCTAGCCCGGCCTCCTGTTGCATCTTCCGCTGAGTGCTGGAACTTTTCTTTTCTTACTTGCGGTAACATGCTTTTTTTCGCCATGCAGTCATAAATGTAATACAGAGAAGAGGTTCCAGGAAAAGGGACCGGTAACACTAACCCAGCACCAGCAGCAGCACACGTGATGGAACAGGAGGAGGAGGCGCAGGAGGAGAAGGCCACGCTTTTTGAGACACAACAACCCAGGCCTTGCATGAGGACAAGAAGCGTGCGGATAGCATGCTTTGTACCGCCATGCAGTCATAAATGTAATAAAGATAAGTGGTTCAATAAACAGGGACCACGCGGCAATGCTAACCCAGCAGCAGCAGACGTGATGGAACAGGAGAAGGCGCAGGAGGAGAAGGCCACACTTTCAGGCGCAACTCAGGCCTTGCATGAGGACAAAAAAATGCGTGCGCAAAGCAATGCAATGAGTAGTTTTCAGGACACAATGGGCTATTCGGAGGAGCTATTCCCACCCCCACAATCTTCTACCTGTGAAAGGTCAATGGAACAGCCACAAATGTTGTGCCCGGATTCACAACCTTTTTCTGTGGAAAATGCACCTCGCACTGAAATGCAAGGCGAGGCCGAGGATGAACATGACGTCAACAACTCAACATGACGCAAAATGGGGGCGGAACAGAAAGCTGCTTTCAATGTTTTGAAGGCCTTAATTGCCTCCGGTGGCCAGTTAGATGCATCATTCATCACACCCAAATCCCAGAGCAATGTGTGCAGGAATTTGAATCGCAGGATGTGTACCGAGATCATCTGGACAAGTGACCAAGTGACCAAGTGACAAGTGACCAAGTGACAAGTGACAAAGTGAAAAGTGACCAGTGACAAAGTGACAAAGTGACAAGTGACAAAATGACAAAGTGACAAGTGACAAAGTGACAAGTGACAAGTGACAAGTGACAAGTGACAAAGTGACAAGTGACAAAGTGACAAAGTGACAAAGTGACCAATGACAAAGTGACAAGTGAGAGGTTGTTCTGGGGAGCTCTACTCCACTGCACACAGTCACATATGAGGAGAGGTCTCGTCGGGACTGCTGATCCTCCTCAGCTTGCTCAAAGCCTTGAGGGTTCCTGAAGATCCTCTGCTTGGAGTTCGCCGGGGTTCAGCTTGGTGTCGGGGTCGGCGGCGTCCTCCTCACTCCAACGTGGCAGATCTTCTGTTGAAGGAAAAAAAACAAACATTTTTAAAAGTCCAGTACCGCTTCTGAAGGACTCACCAAGAGATGCAGGAGCGCTTCAATCTAGCGCACCATCGCTCGCTGGGTGATGTCCCTCCCTACGCGCTGGAATTCTACGCTGCACATGCTAGCACGCTTTTGCGCAGTGCCGAGGCGCATTCCAGCAGCTAGCTACCAAGCTTCTGTGGATCTGATTGGGCCACCATGTTGGATCTCTGCCAAGTCCTCCAAAATTTTGAGCAATCCACGTTGCTTGTGACTGAGCAGTGACAACTCTACAGTCAGCATTACAATACCACTGCTGTGTTTACTGAAGAAATCAATGTTGAAGATGGAAACCGCTGGCATGATGCAAGTGGGGGAATCTGAAGATGAAAACGATCAGCGTGATGATACCAACATCAGGCAACCTGCCTCAGGAAACGCTGGTCCCAGCTATGACAAAGAACAGGACGAGGAACAGCTGGAGTTGGAGCAGGAATTGGATGCCCCCACTGCCGAGGGACAGAGCGGTGCACGTTGGACTTCCACAATTTATCGGGAATGGACAGCAGAAGAGGAAGAAAGTGATGCTGGTGACGAATATGGTGCATCACAACAATCACAGCGCTCACAAGAACATGAAGACAGAGGAGTCTGGCAGGATTCTCTGGCACACATGGCTCAATTCATGCTAGACTGCATTGAACGCGGCCCGTGCATTATTCACTATTCATTATTATTCATTATTCTGGACAACACCAATTACTGGGTTTATACCCAGTTTATACAAACACAATGTTAAAAAACTGATTGAAGAAAGTGTCAGACAGGTCAAAAATGGAACAATTCCAGCAGGCCCTTGAGGATGGAGACTTTAGAGAGGAGATTGACATCCTCCTCCTTCTCTAGCCAGTTGTACGCCGACAGACTGACTTCAGCAAACCCAGGAGGACCAGGAGGGCAGCAAAGAACACAAGCTGCTGCTAGTGCCCAAAAGGGAATGGTATTGGCAGTGTCCTTGGAGTGGGAACATTTTCTGACACCCATGCAGCAGCCCACAGAACAGCAATCGGGCAGTTCCACGTCCTCCAACACCAATCGCCTGGAGAAGATGGTCAAGGTCTACATGTCAGATGGCGTAGCTGTGTTGAACAATCCATCTGCAGACAGACGGTGAGTGTGACAGCACAGAAGGACCATGGCAACTCACTCATAGTACCACAGTTTGATAGTGCTGCCCAAAAAATTATATGGATCCGTGGACCCGGGCAGTACTGGGAAGTGGGAACGCAGATTTTAGTACCTAAACACACGATACAACATGTTTTCCGGGGTCGGACTCTGAGGCACATACAGATGGTCCCGATCATCATCCTCATCATACAACTCTTCTCCTGAGTCTGACCCACCCACCACCTCTGCCACCCCAACATCCCCAGACACAGACCCCTCATCGTCCTCAACATTAACTTGGGATGCTGGCCTGAGCCAGACCTCCTCCTCCACATCAGGCCCCATCATCTCCTCAATGGCAGCCCTCATTAATCGCTCTGGCGACGGACCGATGGACACAACGTTCTCCTCCGGGGAGGGCTGCTGCTGACCACTGGCTGCTGGGGTGGATGTTATAGCTTGCGTGGGGCATTGGCTGTTGCTGTTGTTAGGAGTGCTGCTCACAGCGGAGGTCTCTGAGGAACTCATGGTGAGCTCATATAGTGGTTGGCGGTGAGTGGAGTATTACTGATCCCAGCAATATACACACTGACTGGCAGAGTACGCAATGCTATATAGTGTGGCTGAGCGGTGTACACAGAGTGGCAGTAAACACAATGCTATATAGTCTGGCTGAGCGGTGTACACAGAGTGGCAGTAAACACGATGCTATATAGTCTGGCTGAGCGGTGTACACAGAGTGGCAGTACACACAATGCTATATAGTCTGGCTGAGCGGTGTACACAGAGTGGCAGTAAACAATGCTATATAGTGTGGCTGAGCCGTGTACACAGAGTGGCAGTAAACAATGCTATATAGTCTGGCTGAGCAGTGTACACAGAGTGGCAGTAAACAATGCTATATAGTCTGGCTGAGCGGTGTACACAGAGTGGCAGTACACACAATGCTATATAGTCTGGCTGAGCGGTGTACACAGAGTGGCAGTAAACACAATGCTATATATAGCGTGGCTGAGCGAGGTACACAGTGGCAGTACACACAATGCTATATATAGCGTGACTGAGCGAGGTACACAGTGGCAGTACACACAATGCTATATAGTCTGGCTGAGCGGTGTACACAGAGTGGCAGTAAACAATGCTATATATAGTGTGGCTGAGCGAGGTACACAGTGGCAGTAAACAATGCTATATATAGTGTGGCTGAGCGAGCGGTGTACTACTGTTCCCAGCAGCGACACACAATGACTGGGGGGGGACCCTGGCTAGCGTGGCTGGAGAGCGAACTACCCTGCCTGCCTACCCAAAGCTAAACCCACAGAGAAATGGCGGAGATTTGACGTGGTTCGGGTATTTATTTACCCGAACCACGTGACTGTTCGGCCAATCAGAGCGCGTTCGGGTCCGAACCACGTGACCCGTTTGGCCAATCACAGCGCTAGCCGAACGTTCGGGGAACGTTCGGCCATGCGCTCTTAGTTCGGCCATGCGGCCGAACGGTTTGGCCGAGCACCATCAGGTGTTCGGCCGAACTCGAACATCACCCGAACAGGGTGATGTTCTGCAGAACCCGAACAGTGGCGAACACTGTTCGCCCAACACTACTCACCACATCTTCAAATGTAGAAAAAGAATGTCCGCTCAATGTCTCCAGAAACAAATTTATTCAGGACGTATCCCAACACAGAGAAAAGAGCCACTGAGTCCTTAGTCGTAGCAACATTACAGCACACAACATGAGGTTTAAAAAGAGGAAGGGAGGGGGCAGAAAGGAGGATGGGCTCCGAATCCACCCGTCTAAAAGGGAGGGGGAGTCAAAGCAGATACACACCCTCAGATCTACCTCCTCACAGAATAAAACAATAAGATATCACCAATTAAAAACCTATCATGCTAAAATACAAGGAGCAAAGCACAAGCAGAACATAAATAAATAAACGGATATATGTACAAGTAAAAATACTGTCAAATTGCACAAGACACAGTAATTGTATAGAGATGTCGCGAACCTCCGATTTTCGGTTCGCGAACCGGGTTCGCGAACTTCCGCGGAAGGTTCGGTTCGCGGAAAAGTTCACGAACCGCAATAGACTTCAATGGGGAGGCGAACTTTAAAAAATAGAAAAAATTATGCTGGCCACAAAAGTGATGGAAAAGATGTTTCAAGGGGTCTAACACCTGGAGGGGGGCATGGCGGAGTGGGATACATGCCAAAAGTCCCGTGGAAAAATCTGGATGTGACGCAAAGCAGCGTTTTAAGGGCAGAAATCACATTGAATGCTAAATTGCAGGCCTAACGTGCTTTCAAACATCTTGCATGTGTATACATCAATCAGGGAGTGTAATTAGAGTACTGCTTCACACTGACTCACCAAATTCACTGTGTAACGCACCGCAAACAGCTGTTTGTGTAGTGACCGCCATGCTGGACTACTGCGCAACATGGCGAGATTGCTCTTCCTCACTCAGTGATGTCAGGTAATGTGTGACTTCCTTCTCAACTTTCCATGGCATTGTTAAAAAGCTTACGTTTTGTTTTTAAATTACATTTTCTACTTGCTGTGTACTTGTTCAGTACCGCTACAATGAGAATCCTGTAGAGGCGGACAAGTCTGCCATTGTGACTCCGGGTAATGGCCGGGGAATGAGGGGTTTGAATCCGGTGTGGAGCTTGAGCAACGGCTACCACTACACATCCAAGGAGGGCAGCGGGCAGGCATGCACGCCCGCCCGCCCCGAGGTAGTGACCAAAACTAACAATACAGGAGGAGGACTTTCGAGGCCCTGCTGTGTATTTGAAATGAATGTACTTTAAATCCTTTAATGAGAACCAGTTATGGCGGGCAAAGATGACACCACATTCCTTTCACGAGAATCATATGGAGGCGGGCAAGTCTGCCATTTGTGACCCCGGGTAATGGCCGGGGAATGAGGTATGGAATCCGGTGTGGAGCCTGAGAAACGGCTACCACTACACATCCAAGGAGGGCAGCAGGCAGGCATGCACGCCAGCCCCGAGGTAGTGACCAAAAATAACAATACAGGAGGCGGACTTTCGAGGCCCTGCTGTGTATGTGAAATGAATTAACTTTAAATCCTTTAACGGGAATCCGTTATGGAGGGCAAGTCTGCCATTGTCACTGCGGGGAATGAAGGTTGGATTCCGGCCCGAAGTGGGAGCCTGCTGAGACCCATGCTGTAGCTGCCCTGACCGTGCTTTGCAGACCAGGCATCTGTGGTCAGATGGACCCTTGAGCCAGCAGAAGACAAACCATTTTTTGAAAATGATAGATGGTTGTATTTTTAAATTGTTTGAAAGTTTAGATGGTTGTATTTTTAAATTGTTTGAAAGTTTAGATGGTTGTATTTTTAAATTGTTTGAAAGTTTAGATGGTTGTATTTTTAAATTGTTTAAAAGTGTATCCCTTCTACCTCCCCCCAGCCATGAACAATACCATGGGAACGTGGAGTAGCAGAAGCCCCCTGTGACGGCTGCCACGGTTGTTCTCCGCGGCTTGTCTTTTGAGGGGTGCTGCTTTTTCTCAGGTGTTCTTGCCATAGCTGTTTGTGCCTTCTCTCCAGGTGCCTTCGTAAAGCACTTGTCCCTACATGACAGTTGGCCTTTCCACGGCTCAATTTTTGCTGGCAGAGACAACAGATGGCTTTGCTCCGATCTGAGACACACACGTTAAAAAATTTCCAAACCGCTGAGCCCCCCTGGGCTGATGGCGCTACGGTGGCACCAGCAGCTGAGGTTGAAGGGCATGTTGGCTGTCTGGCCATAGCTGGCGATACATGGCGCCGGACACTGCCCCCAGCTGTTTCTGAGGATGAGCTCCCTCTTGTATTGCGTTCCGGAGTTGGAGCCTGATCAACGTCTACCACCACACATCCAGGCAAGGAGGGAGGCAGGCAGGCATGCACGCCTGCCCCGAGGTAGTGACCAAAAATAACAATACAGGACTCAGGAGGACCTTTTGCGGCCCTAATTGAAATGAATTGACTTTAAATCCTTTAACGGGAATCCGTTATGGAGGGCAAGTCTGCCATTGTCATCGCGGGGAATGAAGGTTGGATTCCGGCCCGAAGTGGGAGCCTGCTGAGACTCATGCTGTAGCTGCCCTGACCGTGCTTTGCAGACCAGGCATCTGTGGTCAGACGGACCATTGAGCCAGCGGAAGACAAACCAAGTCGAAAGCATTTGCCAAGAATGTTTTACGAGGGCAAGTTTTTTTGCCCTTTTTTTTAAATTTTTTGAAAATGATAGATGGTTGTATTTTTAAATTGTTTGAAAGTTTAGATGGTTGTATTTTTAAATTGTTTAAAAGTGTATCCATTCAAGTGCAAGTTATGCACTGACTGCCAGGTATAATGTGCAGTCACAGATGCAGTGAAAGGTATGCAGTGACTGCAAACAGCCGTTTGTGTAGTGACGGCCGTGCTGGACTGGTGCGCACCATGACGAGAGTGCAGGTGATGGTGGCTTTTCAGCCCATATGCTCGCCCGGCTGATGTAGCTGAATGACAGAACAGTGACTGTCCAGCTGATCAAATTTGGTCTGACCACAATGAAGCAACGACCTTATTATCTTTTGTGTGCCACCCCCACCCGAGACACTCAAATAGCTGGCGGTCATTGCTTCATTGTGATGCGCAAGCCCCTTCACCGTGGCAAGGTAATGATCACGAAGGGGGATGGGCACATGTACACGCACCAGAAAAATTAGTGTAGCGGCCGCTGCTAGCAGCGGCCTTAAAAATTCAGGAATCCGCCAAGAGTCCTGGACCCTGTTGGTAGTGGCGGAGAGGGCAGTCAAGCGGCCTGCAGGCAGAGATGCTGTGTGTGGGGACTGACTTAGTCTTCGGTTGTGCAGTAGCCCTCCGTGATCCATTCCTCATTCATTTTGATAAAGGTCAGGTACTGAACACTGTCGTGACTTAGGCGACTTCTCTTCTCAGTAACTATGCCTCCAGCTGCACTGAAGGTCTTTTCTGACAGGACGCTTGCGGCAGGGCAAGAGAGAAGTTGTATGGCAAATTGGGACAGCTCTGGCCACAGGTCAAGCCTGCGCAACCAGTAGTCCAAGGGTTCATCGTCGCTTTTCGCAGAGTCTACATCCACTCTCAAGGCCAGGTAGTCGGCTACCTGCCGGTCCAGGCGTTGGTGGAGGGTGGATCCGGAAGGACTATGGCGAGGAGTTGGACTAAAGAACATCCGCATGTCCGACATCACCCTGAGATCGCTGGAGCGTCCTGTTCTTGCCTGCGTGGACTTGGGAGGAGGAGGGTTACTGCCAGTGGTACCTTGATTGCGTTGTGCAGCCACATCACCCTTAAATGCATTGTAAAGCATCATCGACAGCTTGTTCTGCAAGTGCTGCATCCTTTCCGCCTTGTGTTGAGTTGCTAAGAGGTCCGCCACTTTGTGCCTGTACCGAGGGTCTAGTAGTGTGGCCACCCAGTACAGGTAATTCGTCTTGAGTTTTTTGATACGGGGGTCCCTCAACAGGCTGGACAACATGAAAGAGGACATCTGCACAAAGCTGGATGCAGACGTACTCTCCATCTCCTCTTGCTCTTCCTCAGTGACGGGACGCAACTCCTCTTCCTCCCCCCAGCCACGAACATTACCACGGGAACGTGGAGCAGCAGAAGCCCCCTGTGATGGCTGCCGCGGTTGTTCTCCTTCCGCCGCCTCTTCCTCCTCCACAGAAACACCTTCCTCATCATCACCATCATCAGAGTCTGACTCCTCTCCTTCCCCACACGATTCCTCTTCTTCCTCCTCCTCCCCCCTCTGTGCTGCCGCCGGTGTTGTGGAAACATCGGGTTCGTGTGTAAATGGCTCCCACGACTCCTGCTGCCCTAACTCTTCTTGTTCACGCTCCTCCACAGCTGTATCCACCACTCTACGCATGGCACGCTCCAGGAAGTAGGCGTAGGGGATCAAGTCGCTGATGGTGCCCTCATCGCGACTCACCAGTTTGGTCACCTCCTCAAAGGGCTCCATGACCCTGCATGCATTTCGCATCAGTGTCCAGTTGTTGGGCCACAACATCCCCATCCTCCCAGATTGTGTCCTTGTACTGTAATGATACAGGTACTGGGTGACGGCTTTCTCCTGGTCTAGCAGGCGAGAGAACATCAGCAGGGTGGAATTCCAGCGAGTCGGGCTATCGCAAATCAGGCGTCTCACCGGCAAGTTGATTCTACGCTGAATCTCCGCAAAGCATGCCATGGCCTTGTAAGAGCGCCTGAAATGCCCACACAACTTCCTGGCCTGCTTCAGGACGTCCTCTAAGCCTGGGTACTTGGACACAAATCTTTGCACTACCAGATTAAGCACATGTGCCATGCAGGGTATGTGTGTCAGCTTTCCCAAATTCAACGCAGCAATGAGATTGCTGCCGTTGTCACACACCACGTTGCCGATCTCAAGCTTGTGCGGGGTCAACCATTGCTCCACCTGTTTGTTAAGAGCAGCCAGGAGAGCTGCTCCAGTGTGACTCTCCGCTTTCAGGCAAGACATGTCTAACACTGCATGACACCGTCGCACGTGGCATGCAGCATAGGCCCTGGGGTGCTGGGGCTGTGTAGCTGGAGAGGAGATGGCGGCACCAGCCAAGGAGGAGGAGGAGGAGGATGACGATAGCGAAGCGGTGATAGCAGGTGGAGAGGAGGTGGCTGGAGGCCTGCCTGCAAGCCGTGGAGGTGTGACAAGTCGGTCCTCTGCGCAGCCACGTACTCCCTGCTTGCTGTCATCGGTCACCAGGTTGACCCAATGGGCTGTGTATGTAATGTAGTGGCCCTGCCCGTGCTTGGCAGACCAGGCACCCGTGGTCAGGTGGACCCTTGACCCAACGCTGTGTGCAAGAGATGACACCACTTGCCTCTCAACTGCACGGTACAGTTTGGGTATGGCCTTTTGTGAAAAATAATTGCGGCCTGGTATCTTCCACTGCGGTGTACCAATGGCCACAAACTTACGGAAAGCCTCCGACTCCACCAGCTTGTAATAGCTGGCGAGCTAATAGTTCCGCCACGCCAGCTGTCAGACGCCGGGCAAGAGGGTGACTGGCAGACAATTGCTTCTTCCGCTCAAATACTTCCTTCACGGACAGCTGGGTACTGCTGTGGGCTGAGGAGAAGGAACCGCTGAAGGGAAGAGGTGGTGTGGAGGAGGGTGGCTGTGAAGGTGCAAGGGAGAAAGTGGATGAAGATGATGCACCTGAAGGAGGAAGAGGAGAAGGAGGGTGGCTTGTCTTTTGAGGGGTGCTGCCTTTCCTCCGGTGTTCTTGCCATAGCTGTTTGTGCCTTCTCTCCAGGTGCCTTCGTAAGGCACTTGTCCCTACGTGAGAGTTGGCCTTTCCACGGCTCAATTTTTGCTGGCAGAGACAACAGATGGCTTTGCTCCGATCTGAGACACACGTTAAAAAATTTCCAAACCGCTGAGCCCCCCTGGGCTGATGGCGCTACGGTGGCATCAGCAGCTGACGTTGAAGGGCATGTTGGCTGTCTGGCCATAGCTGGCGATACATGGCGCCGGACACTGCCTCCAGCTGTTTCTGAGGACGAGCTCCCTCTGCTTCTATCATGGAGTCGTCTCCTCCTAGTCCTCTCTGAATCCTCCTCTGAACTGTCCCCCTGGTCATCTCCTCTACCGGGAACATATGTGGTATCCGTATAATCGTCATCATAATCCTCCTGGCCAGCTGGGCTTTCCTCAGAAACCTCCTCAACTGCACCAACTTCAGGTGGTTCATCATCCACATCCACACACGTTACGCCCATACTATCGCCACCTAACTCAGACGTAGGCGGTGGTGTACCTGCGCCTTCTTCTTGTTGTTGCAGTAGTGGCTGTGAATCGGTGATTTCACCACCACCACCACCAAATAACTCCTGCGAAGTGTCAAATGCAGCGGAAGTGGTGCTTGTTGTAGCGCTGGTGGCTGCGGGAGATGAGGTGTTCTGTGTTAAATACTCAATCACCTCCTCACGATTTTGGGAAGTGATGGCACGTGCCTTCTTCTGAGCACTGTATTTTGGGGCAGGTCCGCACGAAATCACAGCAACACCACCTCGCACAGACCTGCCGGTGCCTGGTGGCCTTCCTCTGGGTCTGCCTCTACCTCTTCCTCTACTACTCCTCTACCACACCTCTGTCCATTTTGTCCATCTCGGGGGGATGCTAGGTATATGCAGTGAGCTGGATTCACTCAACACAACAGGTAGTAGGTATATGTAGTGAGCTGGGTTCACTCAACACAACAGGTAGTTATGTGCAGTGATGAGGTGGGTTAAGTAAACACAACAGGTAGTAGGTATATGCAGTGAGCTGGGTTCACTCAACACTACAGGTAGTTATGTGCAGTGATGAGGTGAATTAAGTAAACACAACAGGTAGTAGGTATATGCAGTGAGCTGGGTTAACTCAACACCACAGGTAGTAGGTATATGCAGTGAGCTGGGTTCACTCAACACTACAGGTAGTAGGTATATGCAGTGAGCTGGCTTCACTCAACACAACAGGTAGTAGGTATATGCTGTGAGCTGGGTTCACTCAACACAACAGGTAGTAGGTATATGCAGTGAACTGGGTTCACTCAACACTACAGGTAGTTATGTGCAGTGATGAGGTGGGTTAAGTAAACACAAAAGGTAGTAGGTATATGCAGTGAGCTGGGTTCACTCAACACAACAGGTAGTTATGTGCAGTGATGAGGTGGGTTAAGTAAACACAACAGGTAGTAGGTATATGCAGTGAGCTGGGTTCACTCAACACAACAGGTAGTAGGTATATGCAGTGAGCTGGGTTTACTCAACACAACAGGTAGTAGGTATATGCAGTGAGCTGGGTTCACTCAACACAACAGGTAGTAGGTATATGCAGTGAGCTGGGTTCACTCAACACTACAGGTAGTTATGTGCAGTGATGAGGTGGGTTAAGTAAACACAACAGGTAGTAATAGGATGCAGTGAGCTTGGTTCACTCAACACAAAGCTAGGTATATGCAGTGATGAGGTGGGTTAAGTAAACACAACAGGTAGTAGGTATATGCAGTGAGCTGGGTTCACTCAACACAACAGGTAGTAGGTATATGCAGTGAGCGGGGTTCACTCAACACTACAGGTAGTTATGTGCAGTGATGAGGTGGGTTAAGTAAACACAACAGGTAGTAGGTATATGCAGTGAGCTGGGTTCACTCAACACAAAGCTAGGTATATGCAGTGATGAGGTGGGTTAAGTAAACACAACAGGTACTGGGTATATGCAGTACTGGGTAGTACAATGTGCAGCTCCCTGTCACACACACAGGCAGTCAGTCACTGAATGTGCTGGGCTGCTGGCAGTGGCACACACACACTATCAATTAGCAAGGCTGTGCATGCAACAAAAGTGTCAGTTTGACACACAGTAAAAAAAAGAAAAGTACAGGATGAGCTCTGACAAGAGCTAGGGTGCTATAAAAGCAATAACAATCAGTCAGGAGCAAACTACGCATCCAAGAACCTAACTAATCTGTCCCTAGAAGAACAAGTCTGCAGCAGCTGTCCCTTTCCTCTCACTAGCAGGCACACGAGTGAGTGTAATGGCCGCCGGACCCTGCCTTATATAAGGGGGGGTGGGGCTCCAGGGCTTACTGTAGCCTGAATGGCTACAATGTGCCTGCTGACTGTGATGCAGAGGGTCAAAGTTGACCCTCATAGTGCATTATGGGACGAATCGAACTTCCGGAAAAGTTCGCCTGGCGCAGGCGAACGCGAAACCCCAATGTTCGCCTGGAACCGTTCGCCGGCAAACCGTTTGCTACATCTCTATATATAACTCTCAGAAACTCCACTAGTCCCATTATAGGGAAGAGATGGTTTTATCATCAACCTGTGATCAGGGCTAAGTCCCATCTCACATTTAAACCAGAGGGTATTCAAGTACCAAGTGAAAGATGCACATGGGGCTTGATTCACAAAGCGGTGCTAACCTACTTAGCACGTCTAAAGTCTGTAGGCGCGCTAACCAGGGTGCTAAGTAGGTTAGCACCGGTTTTCTCAATCAGATCACGTGCTAAGTACCGCTCACAAAATTTTACGCGCGCAAAGTCCTATGCGCGCGCTAAGTCCCATAGACTTTAATGGGCACTTCACGCGGAGTGCCCTGCGCTCTGTGCAGAGCGCGTGTGAGGTTTTACGCGCATAAAGTTTTGCGCTCGTAAAGTTTTACGCGCAAAAGCTCGTTTAGACGTGCTAAGGGGGTTTTCACAGGCGTGCTAACAGTTAGCACCGCTTTGTGAATCAAGCCCATGGCCTCTCTTTTCCTAATCATGGCCAGGAGGTCCCCTCCTCTTCTGGAAGGAAAACCCCTTTGTATGCCATGAAAGGAGAAGGCGGACATATCCCCCCATGCACAATACGAAAGTGTTTGGCAACGTTAGAGATGTTTGTGGTCTACCACCCCGCTCCCAAGTAATGTTTTTAAATCCTAGCCTTAAGGGGCCTGGTGGTACAACCCACATATTGGAGTGAATACTCCCTACAGGTAACTAAATAAATAAAATTTCTTGAGTTGCAATTAATAAAATGTTTAATCGGAAAAGAATGGCCATGGGTAAGGGATACAATCGTCTTGCTTCTTTCGTGTACTATACAATAACGACAGGAGGCCAAACAATACCTATAAGATCCCTTTAAAGAAAGCCAGGTTTGTGAATGCGGGCCAGATTTTATGACTAAGGACTCAGGGGAGTCCGAAACATGTCCGCGGCATGCTCTTTTCACTGTGTTGGGATACGTCCTGAATAAATTTGTTTCCGGAGACATTGAGTGGACATTCTTTTTCTACATTTGTTTTTTTGGCCGGGCTGCCTCAGGTCCAGCTCTGTCTCTATAGTGGGTTGGAGCGGTATAACTCCTTGTTTTTGTTCACCACATTTTCAACAGCTTACGCATGGAACCTCCCAGACGCACCATCCTCCTTCTGCTCTGCTTCGGGCACCCCGCAACAACTTTCCACCACCACCAATAGCACCACAGCTGCTCCACTTGATATGTCAGAGGAGTTATTCACACATGATGCATCTAGTGATGTACAACCTTTATTGGCAGAAGATGAAGGCGATAAGGATGTCACACCACGTGATATGCCTCAGTCAGGTGTCAGTACGCATGTGGACGTAAGGTGTGAGGAGAATGATGATGACGTACTACCCATTGTTGGTGCCTATTTGGAGGTGTCTGAGACAAGTGAAGCAGTTGATGATGATGACAATGTGTTTATGGATGTCATGTGGGTGCCCGCAAGAGGACATAATGAACAGGGGGACAGTTCAGATGGGGAGACAGAGAGGAGGAGGAGATGAGTTTTTGAAACTAGCAGGGGGAGCTCATCGCAAGGAGGTAGTGGCACTGTCAGACAGCATGTATCGGCATCTTGGGTCAGCCAGCGAACACGCCCTTCAATGCCTGCTGTTGCCACCACCAGAATGCCGACATACTAAAGTTACTAGTGTGGCATTTTTTTTGTTTGGGTGCCTGTGATACCAGCAATGCCATCTGCAACCTCTGCCAAGAGAAACTGAGTTGTGGGAAATCCAACACCCACCTAGGGACAACTGTTTTGCGAAAGCTCCTGATCGCAAAACACAAACAACAATGGGATGAACACATGAGGAAAAGCAGAATGCAAAGCCACCCTCCTCCTGGTCCAGAAGCATCTTCAGCCATGTCAACCTCTGCTGTCCGTGCCTCCTCTCAAGCACCCTGCACTTTGCCGCCATTCTCATCTTGAACAGGTCCAGGTCATATGCTCACAGCAGTCAGCTTTCTGTGAAGGAAGTTTTGGAGTGGAAGAAGCCAATGACTGCCAGTCAGCCCCTTGCCCGGCATCTGAAAGCTGGCTAGCCCACCATCTTTTACCACACAAGCTGGTGGAGTCTGAGGCCTTCAAGAAATTTGTCGCGATTGGGACACCTCAGTGGAAAGACAAGTCGTGGCATCTCTGGCACACAGTGTCAGGGCAAGGGTCCATATGACCACGGATACATGGTCTGCAAAACACTGTCAGGGCAGGTATATCATGTACACTGCGCATTTGGTCAACCTGTTGACGGCTGCCAAGCATGGAATACATGGCTGTATGGCGGAATCGACTTGCAGGCAGCCCTGCTGCCACCTCCTCTTCTCCTCCTACTCCTCCTCCATCCTCTTTGCTATCCTCCTTGGCTGAGTCTACAACTACTACTACACCCCCAGGTCCCCACAGCCTATACCACCTCCCAGGTACGATGGTGTCACGCCATCCTGGCCATGACTTGCCTGCAAGCCGAGAGTCACACTGGACCAGCACTCCTGGCCGCTGTGAACAAACAGGTGGATCTTTGGCTGACCGCGTGGAGCTTTGGCTGATGTGGCTTGGGGAGGAGGAGGAGACCTTGCGTGACCTCAGTGATGAAGAGGAAGAGGGACTGTCTAGCTCAGCATCCAACCTTGTACAAATGGGGACTTTCATGCTGTCCTGCCTGTTGAAGGACCCCCGTATAAAACACCTGAAGGACAAGGACTCGTACTGGGTGGCAACACTACTGGATCCACTTTATAAGCACAAAGTGGCTGGACTTTTACCAAATACAACTCAGTCGGATAGGATGCACAATTTCCACAACAGGCTGGAAAATATGCTGCACACTGCGTTCAAGGGTGAGGTCACAGCACAACGTTAAAGAGGTGCCCAGAATCCTCCTTTTCCTCCCACATCCACGCCAGCAAGGACAGCACAGTCTTCGGATGTTATGGTTATGTCAGACATGCAAAGTTTTTTTTTTATCCGACGCATGGCCACAGCCCTTCGGGATCCACACTCCGAAAATGCCTCGCCCGCCAGGTAGTGGATTACCTGGCCTTAACTGCCGATCTTGACACTCTGAGGAGCGATGAACCCCTGGACTATTGGGTGCGTAGGCTTGACCTGTGGACTGAGCTCTTACAATTTGCCATCAAACTCCTCAATTGCCCCCCTCAAGTGTCCTGTCAGAGAGGACCTTCAGCACAGCAGGAGGGATTGACACTGAGAAGCGCAGTCGATTTGGTCAGAAAAGTGTGGATTACCTCACCTTTATAAAAATTGATGAGGCATGGATCTCGGAAGGCTACTGCCTGTCCGAAGACTTTTATGTCAGTCCCCACCCAGCATCTCTGCTGACCAACTGACTGACTTCTCCGCCACCACCAACAGTGTCCAGACCAGGACTCCACTTCACAGGTGCTGCTATAGTAGTGGCCACTAAAAAAATATTTTTTTTTCTGGCATGTGTACATGCCTAATTTTTCTGGTCTATGGTGCTGAACTGTGGCTGCAACAACAACAACAACAAAATGGCATGTACATGATATAAATTCCCCTTTGTGATCGTTACTTTGTCGTGGTGAGGGAGCTTGTGTATCACAATGAAGCAATGACTTATATGAGTGTGTTGGGGGCACACCCAAGAGGAGAAGGTCGTTGCTTCATTGTGGACAGACCAAATTCGATCGATCAGCTGGATACGTTTTGGCAAAACCTTTGGTCACCTTCGGTGATCATTCAATAAAGCCTACTAGGCCAACACTGGGCCAGCACTGCAGAACCACTGTTTTCTGGGTCACTTTACTGTCATTGAGCTACCTCAGCCCGACTATTGGGGCTGGAAAACCGCCATGGCCTGCACTCTCACCAACGTGCGCACATTAGTACGGTGTCCACTACACAAAGATTGCAGCCAAGAGGACTAAGATTTAAGTCCTGAGTGTCCCAACTCTTTGCCGAGTTTGGTATGTCAGAGTTTGGTCTGTGCGAAGCGGGCATAACCCTTACATTACCACTCTGGACATTTTAAAGCAGCCCTTTACCTCAAATGTGGGAATGTACTGTGATTTCTGCCTTTTAAGGATTAAAACCTGACTCTGCGTCAACTCCGTAATTTTTGGTGGGACTTTTGGGATGGATCCCCCTCCGCCATGCCCCTGTCCAGGTGTTATAGCCTTGGAATGCCCCAGGAGCTAATGACAAGCTTCTACACGCCCACAGTTGAGTCTATCCTCTGCTCCTCTATCATAGTATGGTATGCAGGCACTACCGCAAGCGACAAGTACAAACTGCAAAGGGTGATCAAGGCTGCGGAGAGAATCATTGGGACACCCCTGACACCCCTGGACCTTCTTCACGCATCCAGGCTACGATCTAGGGCAAACAGGATTGCGCAAGATCCCCTCCACCCCGGTAGTCGCTTCTTCATCCACATGCGCTCAGGCCGCCGCTACAGAACCACCAAAACCTCCAGGCACAGGAACTCTTTTTTTTTTTCCCCAAGCGGTACGCCTTCTAAACTAGTGCCCCCTACGCTGCATGTCCACCCAGCACGGCCCCCCGGTCATCCTGCAGAACTGCCACTTTAGGCCCTTATATCTGCATGTTATGTTATGTTTTTAGTCTGTCTGTGTTTTTATGCACCTTTTGCACAATGTCAGTTACGTTCACTGTTGTAAACCTGTCATTTTTTGCACTAAGCCCTACGCCTGTGTGTACCACGAATAATTCTGATTGTGGCTTCCGCCGCACTTGGCAAAATAAATCTGATTCTGATTCTGATTCTCAAACTAGTTTTCCATCACTTTTGTGGCCAGAAACAGTCTTTGTAGTTTGTGAAATTCGCCTGCCCATTGAAGTCTATAGAGGCTCAAACGGTTCGCGCGAATCAGAACTTTTTCCACATGTTCAGATTCGACGTTCGCGAACCCAAAATTTGAGGTTTTTGATTCTGCTACAAAAGGGCGCCCCTTTGTAGCCCATATTGTTGATTTGGCTACAAGGTTTGTGATTCTGCTACAAAAGGGCGACTCTTTGTAGCCCATATTTTTGATTCGGCTGCAAGGTTTTCGGCTACAAGGTTTTTCATTCTGCTACAAAAGGGCGCCCCTTTGTAGTCCATATTTTTGATTTGACTTCAAGGTTTTCGGCTACAAGGTTTTTGATTCTGCTACAAAAAGGGCTCCCTTTTATAGCTAAGATTTTTGAATCCGGGGTGCAGGAGGATCAGGGACGGATCTAGACCAAGTTGTGCCTGGTGCAAGGTTAGGTTTTGGTGCCTATGCGCTCATCCCTACTGTTCAAGGGTGCCGATTTACTGAACTCCCCCATGTGGTGACCCCCCCCCCCCTCCTGCAGCCATCCCCTGCCCGGTGTAACTATACATACCGAGCCTTCGATCCTGCAGATGTCACACAAGCTCTGCAGCTCCTTCTTCTCTGTCGGGACACAGACACGCGGCTTAGTGACGTCACCAAGCAGAGTATCTGTGTTCTCGACAGGGAAGACGGAGCTGCAGCGCAGAGCTTGTGTGACATCCATCCACAGGATCGAAGGCTTGGTATGTATTACAACCAACAGGGGATGGCTGCAGGGGAAGGGGGGGGGGGGGGGTTGCCACACGGGGGGGGGGGTTAGTAAATCACCAACCTCGGAGGTGGATGAAAGGGGGGATTGCAACAAACAGGGGGGTCAGTACATTGCCACCCTTGGAGAGGAAGAAGGGGGGATTGCAACAGGGGGGGGGGGTAAGAATTCTAGCGGTTTCTTTATGCAGGAAAAGCTGTCATAAGTGTATGTTTTAAGTTTTAATGTTTTATGCAAAATTTCATTGTAAACTGTAAAGTTAGAGTACTTTTTTAACTGCTTCACCACTGAGGGGTTTTACCCCTTCAGCATCCGAGCAATTTTCACCTTTCAGCGCTCCTTCCATTCATTCGCCTATAACTTTATCATTACTTATTGCAATGAAATGAACTATATCTTGTTTTTTTCGCTACCAATTAGACTTTCTTTAGGTGGGACATTGTACCAAGAATTATTTTATTCTAAATGTGTTTTAACCACTTGAGGACCCACCCTTTACCCCCCCTTAAGGACCAGCGTTGAATTCTGTGATCTGTGCTGGGTGGGCTCTACAGCCCCCAGCACAGATCAAACACCAGGCAGAGAGATCAGATCACCCCCCTTTTTTCCCCACTAGGGGGATGATGTGCTGGGGGGGGGTCCAATCTCTCCTGCCTGCGTGTGGCTGGCGGGGGGGGGGCACCTCAAAGCCCCCCTCCGCGGCGAAATTCCGTTTCCCCCTCTCCTACCTGGCCCCCTGGTGATCGGGGCTGCACAGGACGTCCCCTGTCACATGGCGGCAATCCCCGGCCGCTGACTGGCCGGGGATCGCCGATCTGCCTTACGGCGCTGCTGCGCAGCAGCGCCGTACAATGTAAACAAAGAGGATTATTTCCGCTTGTGTTTACATTTAGCCTGCGAGCCGTGATCGGCGGCCCGCAGGCTATTCATGGAGCCCCCCGCCGTGAATTGACAGGAGGCAGCCGCTCGCGCGAGCGGCTGCTTCCTGATTAATTAGCCTGCAGCTGCCACTTTGCCGACGCGCGGTATGAGTGCGCAGGGGTTAATGGGAAAATAGGAAAACATTTGAAAATAAAATCATTATTTTTCAGTTTTCGCCCATTATAGTTTTTAAATAATGCATTCTACTGTAATTAAAATCCATGTAACTTATTTGCCGATTTGTCCCGGTTATTACACACCGTTTAAATTATGTCCCTATCACAATTTTTGGCCCCAATATTTTATTTGCAAATAAAGGTGCAGTCCAAAGGAGCGTAGATATACTGTACCCGGGCGGCAAAGTGGTTAAAATGTTGCTCTGAGACATCTCAGCATATTCCAGGCAGTGAAAACTCATAATTAGATTATTCTAGTTACAAGAAGTCAAAACATTCTTTGTTTATTCTAAGAAGCATCTTTCAAATGTCAAGGTTGCTTCTGGGAAAGATTGGAAACAAGTTTTAAAAAGTCACATTACTGCAGCAATCATATATATATATATATATATATATATATATATATATATATATATATATATATATATATATATATATTTATATATGTGTGTATATATATATATATATATATATATATATATATATGTATATATATACAGTATATGTATATATGTATATATGTATATGTATATATATATTTTCTCAGTTATCACACATAAATATTAACCTCCCTGGCGGTATGGACGAGACGTCACCAAGTCTCGTAATGTAACTGTACAGAGAACGAGACTTCGGAGATGGAGGAGGAAGTGCTGCTGCCGTCGCTGGAGAAAGCCCTCGGTGAGTAAATCTATTTACTCAATGGGCTTAGAGAGGGGGGGGGGGAGGAGATCGGGAGGGGGGACATCGGGAGGGAGGGGGAGGAGGGGGATAGGCCGCCCGCAACAGCCACAATAGAAGGGGGATACTCCCACCCGCACAGAGGGGGATCCCCCCGCCCGCAAAAGCCACAATAGAAGGGGGATCCCACCACCCGCACAGAGGGGGATCCCCCCGCCCGCAACAGCCACAATAGAAGGGGGATCCCCCCACCCGCACAGAGGGGGATCCCCCGCCCGCAAAAGCCACAATAGAAGGGGGATCCCCCCGCCCGCACAGAGGGGGATCCCCTGCCCGCAACAGCCACAATAGAAGGGGGATCCCCCCACCCGCACAGAGGGGGATCCCCCGCCCCCAACAGCCACCATATAAAGGGGTTCCCCCCGCCCGCACAGAGGGGGATCCCCCACCAGCACAGCCTCCACATACAAGGGGGATTCCCCGCACATTCTCTGCCCCGCTGGCTGCCCAGGGATTCCCTAGGGTGGCTGGATGCTTGTTCTGCACGCTGTGGGTAGCACAGATCGCTACCCACAGCGTGCTGGGGGGGGGGGAGGGATCGGGAGGGGGACATCTGGCTACCTATAAATCTGGCTAAACACCTGGCTCACTATATACCTGGCTAAACATCTGGCTCACTATATACCTGGCTAAACATCTGGCTTGCTATATACCTGGCTAAACATCTGGCTCACTATATACCTGGCTAAACATCTGGCTCGCTATATACCTGGCTAAACATCTGGCTCGCTATTTACCTGGCTAAACACCTGGCTCACTATATACCTGGCTAACTATACTTGGCTAACTATACCTGGCTGCACATCTGGCTAACTATACCTGGCTGCACATCTTCTACCTATACATCTGGGTCTTATACTCACCATTGGCATGCTGATCCCTCGTCGCGTACCTCTGATAGCTTCCCCAGTGTCTTCTTCCATGTCCCTTGGCGGATTTTGCTTCTTCCTCAGCGATCACATGTCCCCCGTTGATCGGCGTTGATGACACCAGGGTCACACAGCGTCATCAACATCTTGCAGAAAACACTTTTTTTTTTAATTGAATTCAATACAATAATCTGTATTAAATTTAATATTAAAAAAAAATTGGTTGCAAAAAAAAATGGTTGCAAATTATTGGAAATTATTTCAAACACTTTTTGCACGAAAATCCTGGGGAAACTGAACGCCAGGGTGGTTAATAATCAATACAGACCTTCTATATATAATATAATTTAATACTTTGAAATACAGTTAATGCTGGATTCTGTCAGTGATAGTTAGAGAATGTAAAACTTTTATAAGATTATATCAACTTGTAAGCTAGAAGAATGTTTACATGTTACAAGGCAAGCAAGAAAAGATAACATTTCCCAGCCAGAGAAAGTCAAAATATGAAAGATATAAAATAATAGAAGCGGTTTTCCCAATTAGTTAAAGATGTTAAAATGGTGACCTCTGGCGGGTGAAAGTATTATATTAATTTCTTCATAAAGACAAATATATACAACATTATTTTATATTATTACATTTTAATGTGCAATTATATTTTGTATGATTAATTGTTTTAAGAAGAATTATATAATAAGCTTTATATTTAAATGAGTATATTAGAAGCCCTGTATGTTTCAATAAGCCTTAAATTACTGAAGACTATCACAGGTCTAGTTACAGTGTCAACCTGACCAATCTTATGTCTGGGAAAGTACAGACACATTCCAAACTAATCAGCAGAGAACACATTATCAGAAATGCGTCATAAATTACATTGTTTAATGTTTTTGGAAGTCCAATGTCTGGGTCAAAAAAGTCAACCAGCAGACAAGATGGCTGGTGACGTCCATTTTTAATTAACTGCGTCAAATATGACCTATTAATCAGATGTCAAACTGTCAAACACTCCAAATTACGTTAATTCTCACAAGATAAGATAATTAAGGAATTTATAAACAATAATATTATGATTTAGGTATTCAAAATATGATAAAGCATTGACGCACAAAGTTTTAGCCAATCAGAACCTGGGAATTAGGGAAATTCCAGATTAGGCAGCCATATTGCATCCAATCACTATAAAAGTAGGAACTGAAAGCTCATAGTTTGCAGAAGCCCAACAATCTCCTGAGAAGACACATGAGGCAGAAGCTACCTTCCCACACGTGATTCTAGATACTGAAGAGATGACAGAGAAGGGGTAATATGCTTAATGTTCTGGTGATTTACTTTATTAATTTTTCAGCATTAGGTTCTGTTAAGATGTTAGCAAGAAGTTTTTTTAGAAGTTATTTTTTATGCTATTTTTATAAGAAGATTACTACAAGCTACTACACAGCTACTAGATACACAGCTATTGAAACAGATGAGACTACTTTTGATCTTATTCTACATAACACAACTGTTATATTCTTTTTTAAATGTACATAGAAGATTGATGATCGCTTGGCTATAAAGCCTTGATGAGATGGAACACTGTTAGAAGAAAACACTACTTGGAACTGTTCATATTTGGTATATATGCTGTATGATAAGCAAATACAATTTTTTATAAAAAATCTTATACTGAGTGCTCTTTTCAAGGTATTCCGTCAATCTATAATTACTGTTATAGAGTGTTCAGACCCCGCTATGCCGGATTTATATGATAGCAATGCTTTAAAGGCTGATCCTTTACTGAGCTAGCAATCATGAAAAAGTCAAGAACCGCTCAGGTTTTTGACAGGGGGGGTCAGTAAATTGCCACCCTCGGAGAGGAAGAAGGGGGGGGGGATTGCTATACACGGGGGAGGGAAGAACAGGGGGAATGGCGCAGAGGAGCTAAAGATCTCCCTGCTAGTAATGACGAGTCTCACTCAACATTACCAGCAACACATAAGACAGACGCACCGATGCGTCACGCTCCCACGCCCGCCTATCAATGCTGCAAACTGCCAAGTGCGCCTGCACGCCGATGCGTCACGCTCCCGCACCTGCCTATCAACGCTGCCAAGTGTGCCTGGGGCAAGATACCCGCCTGCCCCCCCCCCCCACGCGCAATCACGTGACTACAAACACTTACTCCTTCAACCCGGAAGGAGGAAGTGTTTGTAGTCACGTGACCAACGCGTGGACCGCATCGTGGGAGGCGCCAAGGGACGGACCGAAGAAGACGTCATACAAGTAAGCTTGACCCCCCCTCCCAGCCCGCACAGGTTTACTGGGAGATATCCAGATAGCAACTATCCGGGTATCTCCCGAAGCCGAATTTGAGCATACCTGCCAGGCGCCCTTTTTTCCAAGCACCCTTTTCAAATGTACGCTCCAAATCTCCTGCCTCATTACTCATTAGAACAAAATCTCTTAATCATCTGCAATAAAGACTGTTCACATCTTGGCAATATATGTAGCAACACTGGTATTTTTGAATTCTTTCACTTTATGAATTACTTTCTATTTGTACTAAAGTCTCTGTCACATTTTCAATGTTCCTGACACTCATTATGTGATAAAGATAAAAGCTGGAATTGTGTGTTCTTTCTGGCAGACCCCCCTCTGTGTTCCAGCATTTTATATTCCAAGAAAACAACATTTAGATATACTGCTGCCCATGGATTTGCTTATAATATAATGATATTTCTGTATTAAATATCACAGAATAAATTTAAAATAAGAACATGGTGGACATATGATACTGCATACATTTCAAAACGTCACAGGGTAATTTAAGCGTAGTGTAAGCCAAAAAAGGTAATTCAGTTAAGGGCGCATAAAATAGAGGTAGTAGAATATCGCTAAATTTACCAATATTTTACTACTTAATTGATATAGTGAAATATCTGTAATGTTTGCTGATATTTCACTATGACATAACCCAGGCATGGTCAAACTTGGCCCTCCAGCTGTTAAGGAACTACAAGTCCCATAATGCATTGCAGGAGTCTTACAGACACAGTCATGACTCATAAAGGCAAATGCATTGTGGAACTTGTAGTTACTTAACAGCTGGAGGGCCAAGTTTGCCCATGCCTGACCTAACCTCTCCCTACTCTCACACAGAGCCTTCACCTGGCGGGCAACTAATAACTAGAGATGGGCCGAACGGTTCGCCGGCAAACGGTTTCCAGGCAAACATCGGGTGGTTCGCCTTCGCCGGCGAAGGCGAACTTTCCCGGACGTTCGATTCGCCCCATAATGCTCTATGAGGGTCAACTTTGACCCTCTGCATCACAGTCAGCAGGTGCATTGTAGCCAATCTGGCTATACTAAGCCCTGGAGCCCCACCCCCCTTATAGAAGGCAGGCTCCGGTGGCAATTAGCCTCACTCGTGTGCCTGCTAGAGAGAGAATAGGGACAGCTGCTGCAGACTTGTTCTCCTAGGGACAGATTAGTCAGGCTCTTGCCTTCTTAGCTTGCTTAGCTGAATCTTATTGCTATAATAGCGCCCCAGAAAAGCTCTTTTCAGAGCTCATCCTGCTCGTGTGATCATTTTTTTTTTTCTGTGTTTGAAACTGACACTTGTGTTTTTTAGACAGCATTGCTAATTCATACTGTGTGTCCCACTGCCAGCAGCCGCACATTCAGTGACTACCTGTGTGTGTGAGACACTTGTGTTTTTTAGACAGCATTGCTAATTCATACTGTGTGTCCCACTGCCAGCAGCAGCAGCAGCACATTCAGTGACTACTACCTGTGTGTGTGAGACACTTGTGTTGCTTAGACAGCATTGCTAATTCATAATGTGTGTGTCCCACTGCCAGCAGCCCACCAGCATTCAGCAGCACATTCAGTGACTACCTGTGTGTGTGACAGGGAGCTGCACATTGTACTACCCACCCAGTACTGCATTTACCTACTACTAGTACCTGTTGTGTTTAGTTAACCCACCTCATCACTGCATACACCTACGTTTGTGTTGAGTGAACCCACCTCGCTGCACATAACTACCTTTTGTGTTGAGTGAACTTGCCTCACTGCTTATAACTACCTTTGTGTTGAGTGAACTCAGCTGACTGCATCTAACTACCTGTTGTGTTCAGTGAACTCACCTCACTGCATATATAACTACCTTTGGGTTGAGTGAACTCACCTCACTGCATATCTACCTTTTCTGTTGAGTGAACTCACCTCACTGCATATAACTACGTTTGTGTTGAGTGAACTCAGCTGACTGCATCTAACTACCTGTTGTGTTCAGTGAACTCACCTCACTGCATATATAACTACCTTTGGGTTGAGTGAACTCACCTCACTGCATATCTACCTTTTCTGTTGAGTGAACTCACCTCACTGCATATATAACTACCTTTGGGTTGAGTTAACTCACCTCACTGCACATAGCTACCTGTTGTGTTCAGTGAACTCACCTCACTGCATATATAATTACCTTTGGGTTGAATGAACTCACCTCACTGCATATCTACCTTTTCTGTTGAGTGAACTCACCTCACTGCATATACCTAGCTTCCCCCTGAGATGGACAAAATGGACAAACCAGGTAGAGGAAGAGGTAGAGGAAGACCCAGAGGAAGGCCACCTGGCACTGGCAGGTCTGTGCGAGGTGGTGTTGCTGTGATTTTGTGCGGACCTGGACCAAAGTACAGTGCTCAGAAGAAGGCACGTGCCATCACTTCCCAAAATTGTGAGGACGTGCTTGAGTATTTAACACAGAAGACCTCATCTCCCGCAGCCAGTGCTACCAGCGCTAGTACAAGCACCACATCCGCTGCATTTGACACTTCGCAGGAGTTATTTGGTGGTGGTGGTGGTGAAATCACTGATTCACAGCCACTACTGCAACAACAAGAAGAAGGCGCAGGTACACCACCTCATACGTCTGAGTTAGGTGGCGATAGTATGGATGTAATGTGTGAAGAGGGGCATGATGAACCACCTGAAGTTGGTGCAGTTGTGGAGTTGTCTGAGGAAAGCGAAGCTGGGCAGGAGGTTTATGATGACGATTATACGGATGCCACGTATGTTCCCAATAGAGGAGATAACCAGGGGGACAGTTCAGAGGGGGAGCCAGAGAGGAGTAGGAGGAGACAACTCCATGATATAAGCAGAGGGAGCTCGTCCTCAGAAACAGCTGGGGACAGTGTCCGGCGCCATTTATCGCCAGCTATGGCCAGCCAGCCAACATGCCCTTCAACGTCAGCTGCTGATGCCACCGTAGCGCCATCACCCCAGGGGGGCTCAGCGGTTTGGACATTTTTTAACGTGTGTGTCTCAGATCGGAGCAAAGCCATCTGTTGTCTCTGCCAGCAAAAATTGAGCCGTGGAAAGGCCAACTCTCACGTAGGGACAAGTGCCTTACGAAGGCACCTGGAGAGAAGGCACAAACAGCTATGGGAAGAACACCTGAGGAAAAGCAGCACCCATCAAGAGACAAGCCACCCTCCTTCTCCTCTTCCTCCTTCAGGTGCATCGTCTTCATCCGCTTTCTCCCTTGAACCTTCACAGCCACCCTCCCTCACACTGCCTCTGCCCTTGAGCGGTTCCTGCTCCTCTGCCCACAGCAGTAGCCAGGTGTCTGTGAAGGAAGTCTTTGAGCGGAAGAAGCCAATTTCGTCCAGTCACCCTCTTGCCCGGCGTCTGACAGCTGGTGTGGCGGAACTATTAGCTCGCCAGCCTTAACCATACAAGCTGGTGGAGTCAGAGGCTTTCCGTAAATTTGTGGCCATTGGGACACCGCAGTGGAGGACACCAGGCCACACTTATTTTTCACAAAAGGCCATACCCAAACTGTACCGTGTAGTTCAGAGGCAAGTGGTGTCATCTATTGCGAAGAGCGTTGGGTCAAGGGTCCACCTGACCACGGATGCCTGGTCTGCCAAGCACGGGCAGGGCCGCTACATTACGTATACAGCCCATTGGGTCAACCTGGGGACCAATGGCAGCAAGCAGGGAGTACGTGGCTGTTCAGCGGACCGACTTGTCACACCTCCACGGCTTGCAGGCAGGCCTCCTGCCACCTCCTCTACTTCTCCTCCAGCTACATCCTCTTCGCTGTCAACCTCCGCCTCCTCAGCTGAGTGTCAGCTGAACTCTAGCGGTGCTGCCATCTCCTCTTCCTCTCCAGCTACACAGCCCCATCTCCCCAGAGCCTACGCTGCATGCCAGGTACGACGGTGTCATACAATTTTAGACATGTCTTGCCTCAAAGCGGAGAGTCACACTGGAGCAGCTCTCCTGACTGCTCTTAACAAACAGGTGGAGCAATGGCTGACCCCGCACCAGCTGGAGATCGGCAACGTGGTGTGTGACAACGGCAGCAATCTCCTTTCCGCTTTGAATTTTGGAAAGCTGACACGTACCCTGCATGGCACATGTGCTGAATCTGGTCGTGCAAAGATTTGTCTCAAAGTACCCAGGCTTAGAGGACGTCCTGAAGCAGACCAGGAAGTTTTGTGGGCATTTCAGGCGGTCTTATACGGCCATGGCACGCTTTGCGGACATTCAGCGGAAAAACAACTTGCCGGTGAGACGCTTGATATGCGATAGCCCGACTCGCTGGAATTCCACCCTGCTCATGTTCACTCGCCTGCTAGACCAGGAGAAAGCTGTCACCCAGTACCTGTACAACTATAGTAGAAGGGCACAATCTGGGAAGATGGGGATGTTGTCGCCCAACAGCTGGACACTGATGCGAAATGCATGCAGGACCATGCGGCCGTTTGAGGAGGTGACCAACCTGGTGAGTCACGCTGAAGGCACCATTAGCGACTTGATCCCCTACGCTTACTTCCTGGAGCGTGCCGTGCGTAGAGTGGTGGATGAAGCTGTGGAGGAGCGGGAACAGGAACAGCTGCAGCAGGAGGAGTCGTGGAACCAATTTTCAGCCGAACCACAGGTTTCCTCAACACCTGCGGCATCACAGAGGGGGGAGGAGGAGGAAGAAGAGGAGTCGTGTGGGGAAGGAGAGGAGTCAGGCTCGAATGATTATGAGGAAGGTGTTTCTGTGGAGGAGGAAGAGGCGGCAGCGGCAGAAGAACAACCGCAGCAGCCGTCACAGGGGGCTTCTGCTGCTCCACGTTCCCGTGGTATTGTTCGTGGCTGGGGGGAGGAAGAGGAGTTGCGTGACTTCACTGTGGAAGAGCAAGAGGAGATGGAGAGTACATCTGGATCCGACTTTGTGCAGAAGGCCTCTTTCATGTTGTCCAGCCTGTTGAGGGACCCCCGTATCAAAAAACTCAAGGCGAATGACCTGTACTGGGTGGCCACACTACTAGACCCTCGGTACAGGCACAAAGTGGCAGACCTGTTAGCAACTCAACACAAGGCGGAAAGGATGCAGCACTTGCAGAACAAGCTGTCAATGATGCTTTACAATGCATTTAAGAGTGATGTGACAGTACAACGCAATAAAGGTACCACTGGCAGTATTCCTCCTCCTCCTCACCAGTCCACGCAGGCAAGGACAGGACGCTCCAGCGATCTCGGGGTGATGTCGGACATGCGGACATTCATTAGTCCAACGCCTCGCAGTAGCCCTTCGGGATCCACCCTCCACCAACGACTGGACCGGCAGGTAGCCGACTACCTGGCCTTAAGTGTGGATGTACACACTGCGACTGCGAGCAGCGAGGATGAACCCTTGCTCTACTGGTTGCGCATGCTTGACCTGTGGCCAGAGCTGTCCCAATTTGCCATACAACTTCTCTCTTGCCCTGCCGCAAGCGTCCTGTCAGAAAGGACCTTCAGTGCAGCTGGAGGCATTGTCACTGAGAAGAGAAGTCGCCTAAGTCATGACAGTGTTCAGTACCTGACCTTTATCAAAATGAACGAGGCATGAATCCCTGAGGGCTATTGCACGACCGAAGACTAAGTCAGTCCCCACACACAGCATCTCTGCCTGCAGGCCGCTTGACTGCCTTCTCCACCACCACTACCAGGGTCCAGGACGCTAGGCGGATTCCAGAATTTTTAAGGATGCTGCTAGCAGCGGCCGCTATACTAAATTTTCTGGGGCGTGCATATGCCTGCCTAATTTTTCTGGCTGAACTGCAGGCGGCTGCAACAAAAAAACAAAAGGCATGTACATGTGCCCATTCCCCTTCGTGATCATTACCTTGCTTCGGTGAAGGGGCTTGCATATCACAATGAAGCAATGACCGCCGGCTATATGAGTGTCTCGGGTGGAGGTGGCACACCAAAGATAATAAGGTTGTTGTTTCATTGTGGTCAGACCAAATTTGATCAGCTGGACAGTCACTGTTCTGTCATTCAGCTACATCAGCCGGGCGACCATATGGGCTGAAAAGCTACCATCACCTGCACTCTCGTCATGGTGCACACCAGTCCAGCACGCCCGTCACTACACAAACGGCTGTTTGCAGTCACTGCATACCTTTCACTGCATCTGTGACTGCACATTAAACCTGCAGTCAGTGCATAACTTGCACTTGAATGGATACAGTTTTAAACAATTGAAAAATACAACCATCTACATTTTCAAACAATTTAAAAAAACAACCATCTACATTTTAAAACAATTTAAAAATACAACCATCTACATTTTAAAACAATTTAAAAATACAACCATCTACATTTTCAAACAATTTAAAAATACAACCATCTACAGTTTCAAACAATTGAAAAAAAAGGCAAAAAACTTTCCCTCCGTAAAACATTCTTGGCAAATGCTTTCGACTTGGTTTGTCTTCCGCTGGGTCAAGGGTACATCTGATCACAGGTGCCTGGTCTGCAAAGCACGGTCAGGGCAGCTACAGCATGGGTCTCAGCAGGCTCCCACTTCGGGCCGGAATCCAACCTTCATTCCCCGCCCATTACCCGTGGTGACAATGTCAGACTTGCCCGCCTCCATATGATTCTCGTGAAAGGAATGTGGTGTCATCTTTGCCCACCATAACTGGTTCTCGTTAAAGGATTTAAAGTACATTCATTTCAAATACAGCAAGCCCTCGATAGTCCTCCTGTATTGTTATTTTTGGTCACTACCTCAGGGCGGGCATGCCTGCCTGCTGCCCTCCTTGCCTGGATGTGTGGTGGGAGCCGTTTGTTAGGCTACAACTCCGGACCTGAATCACACCAGGAAGGGTTCCCCCGCCATTAGCCATGGTCAGTGGTCACGATGGCAGACTTGACCTCCATAACAGATTCTCGCCGGAGACCAACCTGGTGAATTGCAGTGAAGGCACCATCAGACTTGCCCTCCATAACGGATTCCCGTAAGGATTTAAAGTTGATTCATTACAATTAGGGCCTCAAAAGGTCCTCCTGAGTCCTGTATTGTTATTTTTGGTCACTACGTCGGGGCGGGCGTGCATGCCTGCCTGCTGCCCTCCTTGCCTGGATGTGTGGCATTTGTTTTATAGACTACACCTCACGGTTTAGGGCCCCTAAAATGCCAGGGCAGTATAGGAACCCCACAAGTGACCCCATTTTAGAAAGAAGACACCCCAAGGTATTCCGTTAGGTGTATGGCGAGTTTATAGAAGATTTTATTTTTTGTCACAAGTTAGTGAAAAATGACACTTTGTGAAAAAAAAACAATAAAAATCAATTTCCGCTAACTTTTGACAAAAAATAAAATCTTCTATGAACTCATCATACACCTAACAGAATACCTTGGGGTGTCTTTTTTCTAAAATGGGGTCACTTGTGGGATTCCTATATCGCCCTGGCATTTTACGGGCCCAAAACCGTGAGTAGTCTGGAAACTAAATGTCTCAAAATGACTGTTCAGGGGTATAAGCATCTGCAAATTTTGATGACAGGTGGTCTATGAGGGGGCGAATTTTGTGGAACCGGTCATAAGCAGGGTGGCCTTTTAGATGACAGGTTGTATTGGGCCTGATCTGATGGATAGGAGTGCTAGGGGGGTGACAGGAGGTGATTGATGGGTGTCTCAGGGGGTGATTAGAGGGGAAAATAGATGCACTCAATGCACTGGGGAGGTGAGCGGAAGGGGGTCTGAGGGGGATCTGAGGGTTTGGCCGAGTGATCAGGAGCCCACACAGGGCAAATTAGGGCCTGATCTGATGGGTAGGTGTGCTAGGGGGTGACAGGTGGTGACAGGAGGTGATTGATGGGTGTCTCAAGGTTTGATTAGTGGGGGGGATAGATGCAAGTAATGCACTGGCGAGGTGATCAGGGCTGGGGTCTGAGGGTGTGGGCGGGTGATTGGGTGCCCTAGGGGCAGATAGGGGTCTAATCTAATGGGTAGCAGTGACAGGTGGTGATTGATGGGTAATTAGTGGGTGTTTAGAGGATAGAACAGATGCAATGCACTTGGGAGGCGATCTGACTGCGGGTCTGCATGCGATCGGATGGTGTGGGTGGGTCATCAGATTGCCCACAAGGGGCAGGTTAGGGGCTGATTGATGGGTGGCAGTGACAGGGGGTGATTGATGGGTGGCAGTGACAGGGGCTGATTGATGGGTGGCAGTGACAGGGGGTGACAGGGGGTGATTGATGGGTGATAGGTGATTGGCAGGTGCACTGGCAAATTAATAGGAGGGGGGAGTCTGAGGGCAATCTGAGCGTGTGGACGGGTGATTGGGTGCCCGCAAGGGGCAGATTAGGGTCTGATCTGATAGGTAACAGTGACAGGTGGTGATAGGGGGTGATTGATAGGTAATTAGTGGGTGTTTAGAGAAGATAACAGATGTAAACAATACATTTGGGAGGTAATCTGACGGCGGGTTTGCAGGTGATCTAATGGTGTGGGTGGGTGATCAGATTGCCCGCAAGGGGCAGGTTAGGGTCTGATTGATGGGTGGCAGTGACAGGGGGTGATTGATGGGTGATAGGTGATTGGCAGGTGATTGACAGGTGATCAGTGGGTTATTACAGGGAAGAACAGATGTAATTAATGCACTGGTGAATTGATAAGGGGGGGTCAGAGGGCAATCTGAGCGTGTGGGCGGGTGATTGGGTGCCCGCAAGGGGCAGATTAGGGTCTGATGTGATAGGTAACAGTGACAGGTGGTGATAGGAGGTGATAGGGGGTGATTGATGGGTAATTAGTGGGTGTTTAGAGAAGATAACAGATGTAAACAATACATTTGGGAGGTAATCTGACGGCGGGTTTGCGCGCGATCTAATGGTGTGGGTGGGTGATCAGATTGCCCGCAAGGGGCAGGTTAGGGGCTGATTGATGGGTGGCAGTGACAGGGGGTGACAGGGGGTGATTGATGGGTGATAGGTGATTGGCAGGTGATTGACAGGTGATCAGTGGGTTATTACAGGGAAGAACAGATGTAATAAATGCACTGGTGAATTGATAAGGGGGGGGGTCTGAGGGCAATCTGAGCGTGTGGGCGGGTGATTGGGTGCCCGCAAGGGGCAGATTAGGGTCTGATCTGATAGGTAACAGTGACAGGTGGTGATAGGGGGTGATTGATGGGTAATTAGTGGGTGTTTAGGGTAGAGAAAAGATGTAAACACTGCACTTGGGAGGTGATCTGATGTCGGATCTGCGGGCGATCTATTGGTGTGGGTAGGTAATCAGATTGCCCGCAAGGGGCAGGTTAGGGGCTGATTGTTGGGTGGCAGTGACAGGGGGTGATTGATGGGTGATTGACAGGTGATCAGGGGGGATAGATGCATACAGTACATAGAGGAGGGGGGGGTCTGGGGGGGGTCTAGGGAGAATATGAGGGGTGGGGGGTGATCAGGAGGGAGCAGGGGGCAGGGGGGATAAAAAAAAATAGCATTGACAGATAGTGACAGGGAGTGATTGATGGGTTATTAGGGGGGTGATTGGGTGCAAACAGTGGTCTGGGGGCTGGGCAGGAGGGGGTCTGAGGGGTGCTGTGGGCGATCAGGGGGCGGGGGGGGTAGATCAGTGTGTTTGGGTGCAGACTAGGGTGGCTGCAGCCTGCCCTGGTGGTCCCTCGGACACTGGGACCACCAGGGCAGGAGGCAGCTTGTATAATACACTTTGTATACATTACAAAGTGTATTATACACTTTGTAGCGGCGATCGCGGGGTTAACATCTCGCCGGCGCTTCTGTATGGCTGGCGGGATGTTGCGGTGAGTGGGCGGAGCCAGTTGCCGGGGGAAGCACGCGTCATCAATGACGCGATCGCTCCCCCGGCATGCGAAAAGGACGCAACGCCCTTGGGCGTATTGCGGTCCTTTAGGGATCCACTTTGCCGCCGCCCATCGGCTGTGGGCGGTCGGCAAGTGGTTAAAACAATTTAAAAATACAACCATCTACAGTTTCAAACAATTGAAAAAAAGGCAAAAAACTTTCCCCCCCGTAAAACATTCTTGGCAAATGCTTTCGACTTGGTTTGTCTTCCGCTGGGTCAAGGGTCCATCTGATCACAGATGCCTGGTCTGCAAAGCACGGTCAGGGCAGCTACAGCATGGGTCTCAGCAGGCTCCCACTTCGGGCCGGAATCCAACCTTCATTCCCCGCCCATTACCCGTGGTGACAATGTCAGAGTTGCCCATCTCCATATGATTCTCGTGAAAGGAATGTGGTGTCATCTTTGCCCGCCATAACTGGTTCTCGTTAAAGGATTTAAAGTACATTCATTTCAAATACAGCAAGCCCTCGATAGTCCTCCTGTATTGTTATTTTTGGTCACTACCTCGGGGCGGGCATGCCTGCCTGCTGCCCTCCTTGCCTGTGTAGTGGTAGCCGTTGCTCAGGCTCCACACCGGATTCCATCCCTCATTCCCCGGCCATTACCCGGGGTCACAAATTGCAGACTTGCCCACCTCCATATGATTCTCGTGAAAGGAATGTGGTGTCATCTTTGCCCGCCATAACTGGTTCTCGTTAAAGGATTTAAAGTCCATTCATTTCAAATACAGCAAGCCCTCGATAGTCCTCCTGTATTGTTATTTTTGGTCACTACCTCGGGGCGGGCGTGCATGCCTGACTGCTGCCCTCCTTGGATGTGTAGTGGTAGCCGTTGCTCAGGCTCCACACCGGATTCAAACCCTCATTCCCCGGCCATTACCCGGGGTCACAATGCCAGACTTGCCCGCCTCCATAGGATTCTCATTGTAGCGGTACTGAACAAGTACCGCTACAAGTAGAAAATGTAATTTAAAAACAAAACGTAAGCTTTTTAACAATGCCATGGAAAGTTGAGAAGGCAATCACACATTACCTGACATCACTGAGTGAGGAAGAGCAATCTCGCCATGTTGCGCAGTAGTCCAGCATGGCCGTCACTACACAAACAGCTGGTAACTTGCGGTGCGTTACACAGTTAGTTTGGTGCGTCAGTGTGAAGCAGTACTCTAATTACACTACCTGATTGATGTATACACATGTAAGATGTTTGAAAGCACGTTAGGCCTGCAATTTAGCATTCAATGTGATTTCTGCCTTTAAAACGCTGTTTTGTTTCACATCCAGATTTTTCCTCGGGACTTTTGGCGTGTATCCCACTCCGCCATGCCCCCCTCCAGGTGTTAGACCCCTTGAAACATCTTTTCCATCACTTTTGGGGCCAGCATAATTTTTTCTATTTTTCAAAGTTCGCCTCCCCATTGAAGTCTATTGCGGTTTGCGAACTTTTCCGCGAACTGAACCTTCCGCGGAAGTTCGCGAACCCGGTTCGCGAACCTAAAATCGGACGTTCGGCCCATCACTACTAATAACCCCCCCGATGGGCAACTAATAACCCCCTGGACAACTAATAACCCCATAGTGGGCAACTAATAACGCCCCCCCTCCGGATAACTAATAACCCCCCCAGGTTGGTAACTAATACCTCCTCCTGGTGGCGCCTAACATTAAACCCCCCCCACAACAAAAATGGGCACCCGATGTTCAGCCCATTTTTGTTGCGCTTTTTTTAGCTGCTTCGTATAATACTACCTCATATAACTATACCCACTTTAACCTCCTTAGCGGTATGGACGACTTAATACGTCCATTACCGCCAGAGGTCGCCGCTCAGGCCCCGCTGGGCCGATTTGAATAATTTTTTTTAAAGCTTTTTAAGCAGCGTGTCTCACCTGATCGCCGCCGATCCGCCGCCGCCCGCCGCGATGCAGGGCCCCCCCAGGCGAGACCCCGTGCGCTGCCTGGCCAATCAGTGCCAGGCAGCGCTGAGGGGTGGATCGGGTCTCCCTGTGACGTCACGACGTCCCCGACGTCGATGACGTCACGATGTGCGTCGCCATGGCGACGGGGGAAGCCCTAAAGGAAATCCCGTTTTTAGAACGGGATTTCCTTATGGCTTACAGCGCCGGCGGCGATCGGAGGGGTGGGAGGGATGCGGGTGGGAGGGATGCGGAAGGGAGGGGGGCATCATGTAGCTAGCACTAGGCTAGCTACATGATTGGAAAAAAAAAATTAAAAATAGCGCTGCGCTGCCCCCTGGCGATCTTTAATAGAATGCCAGGGAGGTTAAGACCATGCCACCTACAGCATAAAAGAAATGATTCACCCTCTTATTAATTTCTTCTTCCCTAATTTTAGTAATACAATTTCCTTGACTATTGATATAGTCTGTGGAGAAAGAGTACACAAAGCAGAATAAATATGTCACAAAATCAAATATCCCCACTACTAATTGTATCAGCAAAAACAAATGTGATGGAAGTATTGTGTATTACATAAACAGGAATATATATTTAGGGATTCTTATCTAAAGCAGCACTGTTTATTTAAAGCAAAAAAAAGTCTAATGGGTTTTGACAATTTGTTTTCCTACTTCTTTTACTTTAAAATGCAAATATAGAAGCAAATATAGAATTAAATAAACATAGGAAGAAATGGCATTCAAAGATAGGCTAATTTGAATATGCCCAGCTAAAAAAAACATATATCATAAAAGTAGTCATATAAGTATTACTAAATCAATAAACATAGCTAAAATTTCTGCTAAGTAATCTTGAGGAAAATCACTGAAGATCAGCTGTAACAGGTATGTGACAAGACCATCTGGTTTCCCATAGCAACTGAAAGGTTTTTTTTTGTTTGTGTTTAAGGGAATGTTAATAGGATATTCATGAGCACCATGCAGGCTCACTAATATAAACTCCATGGAGCTTTGCTTTAAAAGGGAGTCATGCTGGTTTATGGGAATTTCAAAGAACAAGTTGTATACACATCACACACAGTTTTCAAAACAGCAAGGTAAATTTTTCCATTATAGAGCAAACTTGAAACAACAACAAAAAAAGATTACCTATGTGGAAATCTCCTGAGAGACAGCTTACGCAAAAAAAGTCCATGGTACGATCTCAGTACAGTTGAATAATGCATGTAAATGACTCTATAGCTAAAAGTATTAGAGGCCCAGGTTCAGCAGGTCAGCCATGCAAAGTGCATTCTTTAAAAGAAAATAAATTTGTCAGTCTCTATATGTCTCTCACCTCAGGTTCCCTTTAAATATTTACTTATTGCATCCAGGGCTGGATTTTTGCCGCCCAGGGCCCATTGTTCCTGCCTGGGTCCCTTTGAACATATTCAAACTCCACCACTGCTGCCTGGGAACCTCTTCTTCCTGGTGATTGTGCACCCATCTGTGTACAAGTGCAACCTTACTGTGTATGTGCGAGTATTATCTGCACATGCCCAGTAGCTTGAAGCCGCTTGTGCATCGCTGTTTCCTTTGTGAACGAGTGGCATTGTGCTATTGGGCATGGGCGGACCATACTTGTGCATGCTCAGTACAGTTGCACTTGTACACGGGTAAGAGTGCAGCCACCAGGAAAAATAGGGTCCCAATCAGCATTGGCAGGTCTGAATATGTTTATTATTAGAGATTAACATCAAATTTTAGGTTCGCGAACGGCGAACGCGAAATTCCGGAAAAGTTTGAGTTCGCATAAACCGGGCATACCTCCATAGGCTTCAATGGGCAGGCGAATTTAGAAACATATATATATATATATATATATATATATATACAGGAAGTTGTGCGCCCCAACCACAAAAAACACCAATTAGTACCTATACAGACAATACACATATGCCAGGATCGCCCAATACCAAGGAGCCTTGTGCTTCTCCCAAATAGGTTACAGTAAACAATATATCAGTATGGCACTCAACAGTGAGTGTTCATAACTTATGCATACTGTTCATATTCCCAGATATTTCAAACCCCAAGTCCACATAAATATACAAGCTAAAAAAGTCCCATATGGCTCCCTTGTTGTTAATTCCTCCAAACAATATATAAATTCCTCCAAACGATATATAAAACCATATACGCTCACCTGGACAGGGGCATGGTGGAAGAGGATCCTTCTCAAAACTTCCACCAAAAATTACGGAGTTGACGTAGAGTCAGGCTTTAATCCCTAAAGGGCAGAAATCACAGTACATTCCCACATTTGAGGAAAAGGGCTGCTTTAAAATGTCCAGAGTGGTAATGTAAGGGTTATGCCCGCTTCACACAGACCAAACTCTGACAGACCAAACTCAGCGTTTAATGCACTTCAAAGAGTTGTTAATAGTTGAGACTCTCAGGATTCAAACATTAGTCCTCTCGGCCGCAATCTTGTAGTGGTCGCTGTGCTAATATGCGCGCGTTGGCGAGAGTGCAAGCCATGGCGGTTTTCCAGCCCCTATGGTCGGGCTGAGGTAGCTCAATGACAGTAAAGTGACCCAGAAAACAGTGGTTCTTCAGTGTGGGCCCAGTGTTGGCCTAGTAGGCTTTATTGAATGATCACCAGAGGTGACCAAAGGTTTTGCCAAAACGTATGCAGCCGATCAATTGAAGTTGGTCTGTCCACAATGAAACAATGACCTTCTTCTCTTGGATGTGCCCCAAACCCACTCATATAGGTAATTATTTAATTGTGATACACAAGCCCCCTCACCACGACAAGGTAACAAATGATCACAAAGGGGAATTGACATCATGTACATGCCTTTTTGTTGTTGTTGTTGCAGCCACAGTTCAGCACCATAGGCCAGAAAAATTAGGCATGTACACGTCAGAAAAAATTATTTTTTTTGTGGCCGCTGCTATAGCAGCACCTGTGGAGTGGAGTCCTAGAGTCCTGGTCTGGACAATGTTGGTGGTGGTGGAGATGTCAGTCAGACAGTTGGTCATGCGGCGTGCAGAGATGCTGGGTGGGGAATGACTTAAAAGTCTTTGGGCAGGCAGTAGCCCTCCGGGATCACTGCCTCATTCATTTTTATAAAGGTGATGTAATTCACACTTTTCTGACCTAATCAACTGCGCTTCTCAGTGACAATCCCTCCTGCTGCGCTGAAGGTCCTCTCTGACAGGACGCTTGAGGCGGGGCAAGAGAGAAGTTTGATGGCAAATTGTGAGAGCTCAGGCCACAGGTAAAGCCTACGCACACAATAGTCCAAGGGTTCATTGCTCCACAGAGTGTCAAGATCGGCAGTTAAGGCCAGGTAGTCCACTACCTGGCGGTCTAGGCGTTCTCGGAGGGTGGTTCCCGAGGGGCTGTGGTGATGTATCGGACAGAAAAAGTTGAGCATGTCCGACATCACCATAACATCCAAAGACTGTGCTGTCCTTGCTGGCATGGCCCTGGGAGGAGGAGGATTCCCGGCAGCTCTTCCCCGTTGTGCTGTGACATCACCCTTGAAAGAAGTTACATAGTTACATAGTAGTAATAATAATTCTAAAGTGTACAGCATACTTTGCAGGCTTCTGTGGAACTTGTTCATGCTTATCGACTGATTGTGATTTGGTAACAGTTCCGCCACTTTGTGCTTATAACGAGGGTCCAGTAGCGTTGCCACCCAGTACAAGTTCTTGTCCTTCAGCTTTTTTATACAGGGGTCCTCCAACAGGAAGGACAGCATGAAAGATCCCATTTTGACAAGGTTGGATGCCGAGCTAGACAGCCCCTCTTCTTCTTCATCACTGAGGTCACGCAAGGTCTCCTCCTCCTCCCCCCAGCCATGTACAACACCACGGGTACCCGAAGGGTGACCCCAAGCCCCCTGAGACACCTGCTGCGATTGGTCTTCCAACTCCTCCTCAAAGCCATTTTTCGGACTCCTCCCTCTGTGTTGCCACAGGTACAGCAGGTGTCGACGACAAGCCTGGTTGTGCTGGTGGTGATGGTTCCCACAGCTCTTCCTCTTCCTGATCACGCTCCTCTATGGCCTGATTCACCACTCTTCGCAGGGCATGCTCCAGGAAGAACGCGTGTGGGATCAGGTCGCTGATGGTGCCTTCACTGTGACTCACCAGGTTTGTCACCTCCTTAAACGGATGCGTGAGCCTGCAGGCATTGCGCATGAGGCTCCACTGACACGGGAAAAAAATCTCCACATCCCCACGGCCTGCCCTACCACAGTAATTGTACAGGTAATCGTTGACGGCTTTTTCATGTTGGAGCAGGCTCAAACATCAATAGCATTGAATTCCAGCGAGTCAGACTGTTGCAAATCAAGCACCTCACTAGCAGCTTATTTTCCCAATGATTGTCTGAAAAGAGCGCCATGGCTGTGTAGGAACTCCTGAAATGGCCACATACCCTTCTGGACTGCTGGAGGACATCCTGTAAGCCTGGGTACTTACACACAAATCATTGTACATTAAGATTCAACACGTGTGTTAACTTGCCAAACATGTGTTAACTTGCTTAACCTCCACACCGCCAACAGATTGCTTCCGCAGTCTCAGACAACTTTATCGATCTCCAGTTGGTGTGGGGCCAGCCTAAGATCCACCTGTTTGCTCAGAGCAGACAGAAGTGCTGGTCCAGTGTGAATCTCGGCTTTCAGGCAAATCGGGGCCAGGACAGCGTGACACCATCGCACCTGGGTGGTGGAATAGGCCGTGTGGTCCTGGTGGGTGCAGTAGTAGCTGTAGAGAAAGCGGCAGCTGCAGAAGAGGAGGACTCAGACGAGGAGGATAATGAAGAGGATGGAGGAGGAGTAGGAGGAGAAGAGGAAGTGGCAGCAGACCTGCCTGCAAGTCGTGGTAGTGTCACCAACTCCGCTGCACAGCCACATAGTCCATGCTTGGCCAATGCGCCGTGTACATGATATACCTGCCCTGACCGTGTTTTGCAGACCAGGTATCAGTGGTCATATGGACTCTTGCCCCAACACTGTACGCCAGAGATGCCACGACTTGTCTTACGACTTAATGGTACAGGTTGGGGATTGCCTTTTTGGAAAAGAAGTTTCCACCCGGTACCTTCTACTGAGGTGTCCCAATCACAACAAATTTCTTGAAGATGGGTGGGAGAGCTGGCAGGCACTCGGTTAATGCTGTGTGTAACAGTCAAGTTGGAAAGCATCCAGGAAACTATGTGCTCAAGACTCAAAAGACAAAGTCTGTATGCAAAAATGGAGAGAAGCGAAAAGAGTCTGGCACTATGGTTTATTAGCAGCGTGAAAAGCAGTGCAAAATCGTGTCCATCAGAGCATAAACAACAAATTGCTGATAGCTGACATATGGTGAAATATGGAAACAAAGATATCTTGCTGGTGCTAAAAAGCTGTACCTGGATGGTGGGAGGTGGCAGGTGTGGGCGCCAATGTGGTGCACGGCCTTACGACCGTTTCGCAGGGCAAAAACGCCTGGCTTCTTCTGAGGTTAGTGCACAGTGTGAAAAATGGTTCATCTATTGGCAAATATGCTTATAATGGAAAAAGGGAAAATGCAATATGCAAACAATAGTATAATAGCATTGAGCAACTAGTAATTAAGTTTAATCATACAAGATACATTAAAAAAGCCACCGAGAAGGAGGGGGGATCAACTCCCTCTACACTTAAAGGGGCACAGAAAAAACTTGTCAATAAAAAACACAGAACTGGTTCAAGGATACTTTGCCAAGATAAGAACCTATGGGGCAACAAAAGGTGGCGAGAGTAGAGGAGTGCGAGTTCAAGGTTCGAGAAAGCAAGCAAGATCCACATAGTCGTTAAGACCTAGAGCGCCCATCGCGTTGGTGCGCAAGATCCAATGCGCTTCTTGTCTGAGCAGGAGTTTCTTCCTATCACCACCTCTACGAGGGGTGGTACATGTATCAATAATTGCAAAGGAAAGCAAATCAGGGTTACTTTGATGTGCAGCTGCCATGTGTTCCACTATCCTCGGGCATCCTTTGCCTTTGGGTAGTGTGACGAACAGCCCCGCAATCTCGTCTAACTTACTACAGTACCGTCAGGGATTAATCGCCTCTGATGGCTTGTAAGACTGTGAGCAAGTTGACGTTAAAATAGCGGTTGCTGGGTCGTCAGGTAATAATGCGACAACGCGCGCCAATCTTGTCTAATCTGACACCGTTACCATTCGGGGAATAGACACATCCGATGGTTGGTAATATGGTGAGCAGAGTGACGCCAAAGATTGGTCGCACCGCTGCCGGCAATGTGACGTATGCGCAGTCACCCACCAATTCCTGTTCCCTTTGCTGAAGTTTACCATAAAGCCTCAGACCCTGAGGGAATCCTGAAGACAGTCAGAACTGCAGGCAAAGTAACCTTTTGGATTGGTTGGTGAGTCCACACACAGTCCAATTTCGATTGTATATACAATCGATACAATCTGTGCTCTCATATAGAGGCCAGGTCGCTGCCACCAATCCGCAATAAAAGCGTGCGAATGCGCTAATTCTAACTCTAGCTAAATCCTGTAGGAAAAAGGGTTAATTAGACAACCTTTCTAGAGATAGCAAAACTAACAATATTTAATATCAAAACAGTTATGGTAACATGTCTCTCTGAAGATGTGAATTCTTTTGGCGGAGATTTGTTTCAGAACAGCACTTAGACGAACGATTTTTAAATCGTTTATTTAAAGAAATAATGCAAAACAAAATATAGCAATAGAAACAATTTGATACAGAAATAATAAGAGTTCAATATGAAAATAATAGCTGATTACAGTCTGAGCAGTTTGTCAAGTTACCGTGTCCTTTGCGGTAGGTCCCACAGAGATATATAGTCCAATTCTGGAAAGTTCTGTGGAATAGGTATTAATCCTTTTATCATCCAGCCCAAATCCGTGATGGTACAGGATGGCTGGGCAAAAGACTCTGTTCTCTCCCCAGCATTGTTGGTTTTAACTCTTCCACTGCCAGAGGGCGGAGTTGTAAAAGGAGATGTTTCCCCCCTTAACAATCTGACCTCAGGCTGCTGAAGTCCGCCCCTATTGTCTGAGGGACAGAATTGGCAGTTTCTCCAAGTATGCCATAACTCAGCGGATATCTGACATATCATATAAACCCAACATTTTACATTCCGTCAGCATGCGCTGAACCAATCGATATCAAACTCGCTTGGAGTGCCACCTTCCCTGCCTATGTAATAGATATCTCAGGCTGTGAGATGACTAGGTGGTCGGTTAACGTCTCAGAAGGTGTGCTGCGCTATTCGCATGGCGTACTGTGAGTTGTGGACCGCTGGGCCCAAACGGTTCCGCAATATCCATCGAATTATGGACTACTATGAAATGAGATATCAAAAGCTCATTAAGCCAGAGACATGTCTCTGGGTGTTCTCAAGACCAGCAGGAATGTCACCTAATGATTTTACAATGCGTTCCTGTATCCTGCTTCTTATCAGCAATTCTTCGTAGTAGATCTGTGAGCTATGTGAATGCTCTGGTTTCTTGGGTTTTATTGGGGATCGTCAGGAAGTGTAAATAAGCACTCACATTCCTCATTGCAGGGCTGGTGAGCTGGAAGAACACTCATTTTTTTCTAAAAGCAGGCTAATGCATTTAAAGGGGTACTCCAGAACCGATTTTGTGCGCAATTACATGCGCTTGCCGCAATGGCGTTCGCGGAATCGTGACAGGTAGTAGGCGTGCATGCTCCAGAATGCGTTCCTTAGCCATTCTTGTGGTTTTACCAATGTAAAACCGTTGGCAAGGGCACCATAGGGCATAAACGACAAAACTCGTTCTGCAGGTAGCAAAAAAGGAGATATTACGTGAAACTGGGCCTAGTTGGAAAAATCTACCGGTTTTCATGAGATGACAGGCTTTACAAAAGCCGCATCGATAGTTTCCTGTAGAAGAGAACCCGCTCAGCCAAGTACACTGTGAATTCATACGAAAATCACTGTGCACCAAGGCGTCACCTATTGTAGGTGCCCTTTTGAAAGCCACTAGAGGTTTAGGTGGTAGATTAGCCTTTAGTACTGGGTCCTCAAGTAGGAGTGACCAGTTTTTGCTGAAGGCCCATTTGATTTGTTTGGCCATGGGGGAGTAGTCAAAAGAGAAGACTCCTGATCCATTTGTGGATTTAATAGGTGTTTTTCTTCTTACCAATTCTGACCTTTCCCTCATGGTGGCTTTACTGATAGCAAGATCGAGATTTTTCTCCTTGTACCCTTGAGCCAAAAGCCGCTGTTTGAGTTCCCCTGCCTGTTCCACAAAGTCCTGTAGCTCTGTGTTATTCCTGCGTAATCGCAGAAATTGGCCATAGGGGAGAGACTCAGTAACATGTTTGGGATGGTAACTGCTCGAGTGCAAGATGGTATTGGAGGCCGTGGGTTTGCGATAGCCTTTAGTTAAAATTCCCTCATGTGTGATAGCCAGCTCAAGGTCGAGAAAGTGAATACTTTCGCCTGACCACTCCATAGTGAACTGCATGTTCACATCATTATGGTTGAGGTATTCCAAAAATGACTCCAGGAGTGAGGCATCCCCTGACCAAAATGCTAGGACGTCGTCCACATATCTGGACCACATCCTCAGGGCTGACCGGAAAGGGTTATTGGTGGAATGGACGTAGATTTCCTCCCATGCACCCAAAAAGAGATTAGCGTAAGTGCAGGCTACTGGGGTCCCCATCGCGGTGCCCGAGACCTGCTGGTACCAAACGTCACCAAACAGGAAGGCGTTATGTGTGAGGACAAACTCCAGGCACTCACACACAAAATCATTGAAGGTAATGTCTTTTTTATCTCTGTCGAGGTACATCCTAACGGCACTTAGGCCGTCAGGGTGTGGGATTCTGCTGTATAGACTGGCGACATCAATAGTCACCAACAGGTCTCCTGGGCACCACGATGAGGACCCAAGGCCCTCCAAGACATCAATGGTGTCACTAAGATGTGACGGTATGTGTGTAAGGAGTGGCCGGAGAATGTGGTCCAAATACCTGGACAGTCTCTCCGTGACCGATCCCATGCCCGGCACAATGGGTCGGCCCAGGGGATCGGTCACGGATTTATGAATCTTAGGTAGACAATACCACACTGGTTTCACTGGAAAAGAAGCATATTTGCCAATAGATGAACCATTTTTCACCTCTCCCTTAGGTGGTCTCTGGGAGCTCTCTACCATCTTTTTGGCACTCTTTCTCCCCCTTGGTGTATCTTGTTATCTCCTTTCTTCTCTTTTCTCCCACCTTCCTCTTTTCCACACACCTTTTTTTCTCTCACTTTTCCCACACACCTTTTTTTCTCTCACTTTTCCCACGTTTTTTGATACACTGAACACCCCTCACCACCATTTCCCCTTTGATCCTGAGCTGCCTGCTAGTACAGCCTTCAGCCTATGGGCTAATATAGCCCAGACATGAGAGGGTCCCTCCATGTCTCTAAGCTGTCGTTTGGATACTGCTGTTCTCAGCCGTCTTAGTTACTTGCCCGATTTATTGGGCTGCTGTCCTACGATCAGTGGAACTTCCCTGCCACTTTGTTTACATTGGGCGGAGGAGTTCCGCTTGTCATGGCAACATGACGTTTCCGTATGTACAGCGTCTATCTAACCCTCAGCTGTACGGAGAAGAGAGGTGTGGCCTCGGATAACTGAGCCGCACGTCATAAATGATGCGCGCCCGCTGTCCCTAGTGTAGGCCGCGCCCACCCCCTGTCTCCTCAATGCAGCGACAGCCTAGACCTATCATTGTGGAGTGGGCGGATCCCCATAGCGGAACGGAAGTGCGTTTACGAAGCGCACTTAACGCCGCTCTTGTTCCAGTCACACTGTGCACTAACCTCAGAAAAAGCCAGGCGTTTTTGCCCTGCGAAACGGTCGTAAGGCCGTGCACCACATTGGCGCCCACACCTGCCACCTCCCACCATCCAGGTACAGCTTTTTAGCACCAGCAAGATATCTTTGTTTCCATATTTCACCATATGTCAGCTATCAGCAATTTGTTGTTTATGCTCTGATGGACACGATTTTGCACTGCTTTTCACGCTGCTAATAAACCATAGTGCCAGACTCTTTTCGCTTCTCTCCATTTTGACAACAAATTTCTTGAAGGCCTCAGAGTCCACTGGCTTGTATGGTAAAAGTTGGCGGGCTAGCAGTTTCGACAAGCCAGCTGTCAGACGCCGGGCAAGGGGGTGACTGGAAGACATTGACTTCTTCCGTTCCAAAACTTCCTTCACAGAAAGCTGACTGCTGCGGGCAGATGAGCAGGGACTGCTCAAGGTGAGAGGCGGTGGAGTGCAGGGTGGTTAAGAGGGGGCAAGGACAGCAGAGGTTGACATGGCTGAAGATGCTGCTGCTGGGCCAGGAGGAGGATGGCTTTGTATTTGTGTGCTGCTTTTATTCACGTGTTAATCCCATTGGTGTTTGTTTTTTGCGATCAGGTGCCTTCGCAAAACAGTTGTCCCTAGGTGAGTGTTGGACTTCCCACGACTCAGTTTATTTTGGCAGAGGTTGCAGATGGCATTGCTGGTATCACACAAACAAAAAAAATGCCACACTGGTGAGTTTTGGCATGTCAGCATTCTGTTGGTGGCAACAGCAGGCGTTAAGGGTGTGTTGGATGGCTGACCCCAGGTGCCGATACATGCTGTCTGACAGTGCCACTAGCTCCTTGCGATGAGCTCCCCCTGCTAGTTTCAAGAACTCATCTCCTCCTCCTCTCTGTCTCCCCATCTGAACTGTCCCCCTGTTCTTCATGTCCTCTTGCGGGCACCCATGTGACATCCATGGACACATCGTCAACATCATCAACTGCTTCACTTGTCTCAGACACCTCCGAATAGGCACCAACAACAGGTACTACATCATCGTCATCCTCCTCACACCTTGGGCTTGATTCACTAAACCGTGATAGCTCATACCACGGCCGTTTTCTCTTGAAAATTTGCGATTGCGTGCGCAAATTCGCGATCACACGCAAATGCGAAAATGCTTGTGAAAACAGTCATGATATGAGTTATCAGGTTTTTGTGAATCAAGCCCTTACGTCTATGTGTGTACTGATGCCTGACTGAGACATATCACAGGGTTTGACATCCTGCATTAGTGTGCGCAATCTCCTGCAAAACAGGCCCGCAGGACCTTATGCCGATCAGCGTTAGGCGGTCCTGGGGCTGCGGCCACGCCCATCGGCGTGACGCGGTAAGCAGGTAGTTAAGCAAGCTTCCTCTGAGGCTCTTACTGTATGTGCACTTCAATATCACTACACTAGAAGTGGGCAAAGGTGTGGCTCAGTACCAATGGGCTCTGTCCGTGGACTATCAGACAGACACTGAGGTATGCAACAGGTGAGGTCAAACACAATACAGCGATAATAACAGATGCCCTGGAGCAGTAGTGGTAAAACTGTGCTTGTGTGCTTTTATGTGGCACACAATTCAATATCACTATAAGTGGGCACAGGTGTGGGTCACTGCCAGTGGGCTCTGTCTGTGCAGACAGAAAAGCAAGAAGAGATGGGCAGGCACTCAGATTAATGTGGTAATGTTGACATTACAGTGCAATACTGTTTATGTGCAGCCCTCAGCAGTAACTGTGTGCTCAAGACAGGCAAAGTCCAAGGGATCGTACAATCAAAAAGAAAAAGATTGTCTGGCACAGTAGCATTAATAAGGAATAGTTGCAATGTACACAGTCAATGATAAAGTGCAGTATCAAAGCAATTGAGTTCAATGTGAACAATAAAGGTGGCCATACACTCATTAGATTAGCAGCAGATAGATCATCAGATAGATTTCTGATCTATCTGATGTGTTTAGAAACATTTTTTACTAGGAACAGATCGATCTGATGGCATTTTTGTGCCATCAGATTTCCATTAGGTCCAATACAAAATGATAAGCAATCTCAACAGATCGACCTAGATTTTCCAGCATGTGAGATCGATTGAAATCGATCGAAATCGGCCACAAATCGATGGGTCAATCGATTTTGATCGATCGGCCGCTAATCGGCTCAGAGGATGAAGTAGCCCTCAGAAGGGCTATTTGGGGTGATTAAATAGCAATCAGCCAGTGAGGATTAAAACAAACAAGCCTAGCTAACGCTTTCCCTATTTCCAGCGAGCTCTGTCCCTTCCTCTCACTTTTCACACAATTATAGTGGGCACTGGGCACAGCTCTGAGTGGCTGCCTGTGGGCTGTTCTCAGAGTCTGTTGCATTGATAATCGCTCTCTGCTGTGATGACATGTGGTTACGTCATCACAGGGTGTGATGTTACCAACGCGACGGACGCTCTCCCCCGCCGCTGCGCCCCCCCCCTGCCGCTACACCCAGAGTCGCACTATTTGCACGCCTGTAGAAACGGGTGATGTTCCAAACCACACTCCCTTTTAGTATAGGTAGCCATGTGTGCCCCATTCCCCCCACCCCTCCCCCTTTAGTATAGGCAGCCTTGTGTCATCCCCTACCCCCTCCCCTTTTGCTATAGGTAGCCTTATGTTACTGACCCCACCCACCAGTATAGGTTTACAGCTGCTTTTCCCCTCCCTTCTCTTTAGTATAGTTAGCCTTGTGCCATTCTCCCATCCCCTCCTCCTATAGTATAAATAGAGATGTGTACCCCATTCCCCCCTCCCCTTTAGTGTAGGTGGCCTTGTGTTATCCCCCACCCCCTCCCCCTTTAGTATAGGTAGCCATGTGTTCCCCTGCCCCCTACCCTATAGTATAGGTAGCCATGTGTGCCCCATTCCCCCCTTTAGTATAGGTAGCCTTGTGTGCCCTGTTCCCCTCCCCCCTCCCCTTTAGTGTGGTTAGCAGCGGAAAAGCAGATTCATCACTCACCTCTCCAGGCTTCCAGTGCCAGTGCAAATCCTCATTTACTTTCCGTCAGCCGCTGTGAGCTTCACTTCCTCCAGCTGCTCTTCCTCTCATGTGATGTCCTGGCACGTTATCGACGGGACACATGATAGAGTTGCCGGCTGAAGTGAGAGAGGCACACAGCGGCTGACTGAGTCCGTAGCTACCCGCAATGTGACAGAAAGGTGGGTGGCTGGGGACCAGCCGGATTTGTATTGTGCGGGCAGCCGGCACAATAACTTCTTGAGTACCAGCCGACCCTTTCTCTACTCCCGCCCTAGGCACCAGTCTATGTGGCCTTGCCACAAATCCAGGCCTGACTGCATCTGTAAGGATCAGGAACAAAGGTATGCATTTTATTTTTATTTGTTTAAAGCACTAGTCTTGGGTGCTACATGTGATCATATCTAAGCACCTGAATGACTAGGGGACTTAAACTACACCCCCCCTCTAAATGCCCAATTTGCATTGTTTAAACGGAATTAAATATGGTAACCCCTATATGTCTCTCACTTCAGTTGTCCTTCAACTACTAGCTGACCGCGTCACGCTGATGGGCGTGACCGTGGCGGCAGCCCCAGGACCGCCCAACCCCGATGGGAGTAAAGTCCTGGGGCTCTGTTTTGCAGGAGAACGCTCGCAGGCTGAGCACGCATCTCCTGTTTGGTGGGTCTCCCAGTGTCGATCACCGCTCGGAGACGGCACAGTCTCCTAATTACATTTTACAGTGCTGCGATCTGCAGGGCACAAGAGAGAGTGATCAGCTCTCATAGGCAGAAGTCCATGACAGCCGAACGCCATGACTGGCCAGCTGCGGGGAAGGAGGGAGGTGAAAAAAAGAAAAAGAAAAATAGTAATATTTATTAAAAAATAAACAAGAAAAATATTTATAAAAAAAAAAATAAACACAGGGGTAGTGATCAGACCCCACCTACAGAGAGCTCTGTTGGTGGGGAGAAAAGGGGGGGGGGGATCACTTGTGTGCTGTGCGACCCTGCAGCTTGGCCTTAAAGCTGCAGTGGCCTATTATACAAAAAAAGGCCTGGTCGTTAGGGGGTTTTAACACTGTGGTCCTCAAGTGGTTAATAATATTGATGAGTAAAAAACAATAATAATTTAGGTCCTGAAGCGGTGATGGAGAGAGCTGTTCTATGTATACCATGTTGGGGTGGGGGTGGGGAAGTGCAGGAAAACTTCAAACAAATACAGCATCCAAATTGATGAAAGAAAAATTTAGCACTTAAAGTTAACTTTGCACTAAATTTTGTAAATGTCTTAAATGAAGACATGTCGGTATTGCAGGGTGCAGCAGGCATTTACTTACCTTATGGGGGTAAGGGGGGGGGGTGCGTGTGAGTGTGTCCGTGTGTGTGTGTGTGCATGAAGGGGGGGAGTGAGAAGGAGGACAACAGACAAGATCAGGATTGTGTATAAAAATTAAATTAAACCAATTAAAATAAAAGAATCCAAGAGAACAAATTAAATAAAATCCCCAGAACACAGTATAATATTGTGTATGGGTAAAATATATAAAAAAGTAACAAATAAAATAGTGATCAGAGGTGTTGAACTGTTATTCTGTGTCTCTGTTACTGCAGAACTGTCTGCTATTGTACAGCTCTTGTCATTCAGAGCTCTGTGACAGGATGGGGGTAGGGGGAGGGGCGAGAGTTTTATTGACTTTTAAAGAGAAACTCCAACCAAGAATTGAACTTTTTCCCAATCAGTAGCTGATACCCCATTTTACATGAGAAAGACAATGATTTTCACAAACAGACCATCAGGGGGCGCTGTGTGACTGATTTTGTGCTGAAACCCCTCCCACAAGAGGCTCTGAATACCGCGGTACTGCTGGCAAACTGCCACAATGTAACAATGTTCAGAGACAGGAAATAGCTGTTATTAGCTGTCTGTAACAGACAGAGCAGCTAGAAACAGCTAAATAACCTGCCCACAGTAACAATGTCACCATGTAATAAATGTCAGAATGTGAATCTGGGAGAGGAAAGATTTTACAATGAGCAAACACTGACTAAATCATTTATACATAATTATGGTAAAAAATGAAGCACTTTTTTTACTACATTATTTTCACTGGAGTTCCTCTTTAAGTGCTGTGATTATTTTGAATTATCCAATCACAATAATCACTGAGCAGATCAAAGCTCTGATGAGCTATAATTGCCCAATCACTGCTCTGCCTGGATTGCCCCTCTTTTCAGGCTTTCAGTGACTCGTGTCCCAGACAGTAAAAGCATGCACAGCCCAGCTTTTAGGGCTGGTGCACACCGAGCGGCTTTTTGGGCGTTTTCAGATCCGCTTGCGGCTGCGGATCTGCTTGGTCAATGTATCTCAATGGGGTGGTGCACACCAGAGCGGGAGGCGTTTTGCAGAAACGAAAAATGCCTTGGTGAGGCATTTTTTGGATTGTGGATGCGTTTCTGCCTCAATGTTAAGTATAGGAAAAACGCAAACTGCTCTGAAAAACGGCACTTCAGAGCAGTTTGCCAGGCGTTTTTGTTACAATAGCTGTTCAGTAACAGCTTTACTGTAACAATACATGAAATCTACTACACCAAAACCGCTAGACAAAACCGCAAAACGCTAGCTGAAACGCTACAGAAAAAGAAGAAAAAGCGTTTCAAAATCTGCTAGCATTTTGCGGATCTGCTAGCGGCTTTTGGTGTGCACCAGGCCTTACTGTATGATAGCTCCTAGCTGTCACCCCACACAAAGGAAGCATAAAGCGTTACAGCTGGGAACTGTCAACCTGCATAAATGGGTGCAAATGAAACCAGATGCTTCTGAGAGGTGAGCAGAAATGGTCTCATGCTAGCGAAAAGTGTATAGTTTAGCTTGTGAGGAAGAGAGGAAGGGAGCTGGTGAGGTGGTGGTAGGATAACTGCTGGTTGATAAGTGCTCAGAATAAAAATCTTGCCAGCAAAAGATTTGACACAGTTGGATAATTAGAGAACAGAAGTTCCATTTTTTCTATATTCTAAGACAGTGTCAAGTTATAATTTTAAGATTTAATGTAAAGATGGCACTGCACAGCACCAAAATAATAAAATACTAGGCTACCTAAGCCCATTTAAAAATGGGCTCTAGGTAGTGATTTAACCGCGCGTGCCCGCCGCCCGCGTGCCCGCCCACCGTGTGCGTGCGCCTGCCCGCCGCGAGCACGCACACTGCCGGCCTGCTCCCTGGCCTCACCTCCCGTCCCAACGGCTTACTGTACTGCGCACATGCACAGTGCAAAAAAGCTTCGGACGGACAGACAGGTAAAGTGGATGACACAGGGACAGTTAGGTTTTATTGTATAGGATAAATGAAAGTGGTACAGTGAAACTTGCTAATCTCAGCTATAGCCTAATGGACAATTCAACTGGCTTTTGACTGTAATGTTATATGCAGAACATCTGCATTATCTGATATGCAGTAATTTTAAGCCAATCAGAAGACTCAGAATGAATAAGCCAATCAGAGAATGCGGAAATTTCCGCCTAAATCCCCATTGATTGGTTTAATCATTCTGAGTCTTCTGATTCTGATTATCCATAAATTTACTGCATATCGGATAATGCGTATTTTCCACATTTTACATTACAGTCAAAACCCGACGACTTTAATGGTTAATAGCAAAGCCCCCATAGGTGCTAGAAACATCACATGTTCAGGGTTTGTTAAACAGATGAGTGGAAACCAGGGGGAAACATTTCAAAAAGACCTTATAGTTTTTGAGAAAATCGATGTTAAAGTCGGCAGAAATTTCCACAAAATTTTCAGCGATTTCCGCAAAAATCCGCCTACCGCACTTGTATTACCAAATTCCGCATTCTGATGCGGGAAATGCAATTTCCGATTAAAAATGCGGAAATTGCATTTCTGCAGAATCCAAATGAGCATCCCTATACATGGGTATGTAGGCCCCCATCAACCTTCCCCCAACCAACAACAAACATATAACTGTAATTATTAACAGTCGAAACTGGGCACCGGGGGTAGCGAGGATCTAGTCCTTACAATTGGAGGTGCACCTCAACACCAACAAACATAACGCACATAATGTTGCACTATGGGGTCGATGCAGAGCCGGATCAAGACCATACAAGGCCCCAAGCAGAGCATTACATTTAAATTTGATAGAAGGAGGCACTCCACAGGCTTGAACTTGCGTTCAGTTTATTGCATGTCAATACACTACATGTTTCGGGCTCCGCCCTTCATCAGGTGATGAAGAGCGGAGCCCGAAACATGTAGTGTATCGACATACAATAAACTGAACGCAAGTTCAAGCCTGTGGAGTGCCTCCTTCTATCAAATTTAAGTATCACTTTGTGTGGTGCAGGGGTGGTGTACCTGCGTGGAGGAGTGCACCGGCACTAGCTCTCCTAGTCCAGGATTGGGCCGCTGAGTCTAGTTCAGTCTAATATATCACTAGAGCATTAAATTTAGCCCCGGCCACATTGTGGAAAGTATGTCTCCACAGCATAGAGTATCTCACAAAAGTGAGAGCACATCTCACATTTAAATATTTTAAAGAGACACTGAAGTGAAAAAAAAATTATGATATAATGAATTGGTTGTGTAGTACAGATAATTACTAGAACATTAGTAGCAGAGAAAATATTCTCATATTTTTATTTTCAGTTATATAGTGTTTTTTATAACATTGCGTCTAGTGCTGCTCAAAAACCGATCCGGATGCTACTCGGATAGTAGCAATTCGTATTTCTCCCAGTAATGCATTGCGGCCTGGGCAGGGGGTTTAAATCTTACCTATCATGACGTCTTCTTCATCCGTCCCTCGTCGCCTCCCACGATGCGCTCCATTCCGGCGTCACGTGACTATACACTTCCTCCTTCAACCCGGAAGGAGGAATTGTTTTTAGTCACGTGACGCCGGATTGGAGCGCATCGTGGGACGCTACGAGGGACGGACAAAGAAGACGTCATGATAGGTAAGATTTAAACACCCCGCCCAGGCCGCAATGCATTACTGGGAGAAATCCCGATTGCTGCTATCCGAGTAGCATCCGGATCGGTTTTGAGCAGCACTAATTGCATCATTCTTTAATATTTGCAGTTTACACACCACTCCGCATTCTAAATGATTTTACAGAGCCGGCCAGTGAACTATTGACCTGTCCTCTGCTGAAGAAAAAACAATACAGCGACTGACAGTTGAGATAACAAGCTTCAGGAGACTTTCAAAGTCATGGAGCTCAATGGCTCTTTTGCATAGATAACAAGTGGAGTTTCTTAACTCTTCCTGTACTGGAAACAATATTAGACTTATGTCTCTGCTCCTAATGTGTCATTTCTTAGCTGTACTACACATACAAATCATTATATCATATATTTTTTTTCGCTTCAGTGTCTCTTTAAACTCCTTTGTTTATGCCTGCTCTTTAAAATGTACTCACAGTAGATATGATTGAAACAGCGGGTTGTTCTGGAGTGAAAACACCTGGGAAATATATGAAAGCTGAAGTCCTCAGAATCCAGTGCGGATTCATTTACCGCCCCACCATGGTGGCTGCTAGTAAAAAATGAAAAAAATGAAATGTATCAGCTGAATGTCACTTCTGGCTGCCATGGTGATACTTGGAATGGACCACACCAAATCCAGAGGGCTCTATATCAAGCAACTTTTTCTTTTCACATCATAAGGTAACTGCACATGGATAGGTTTTGTCCACATTAAATCATAGATTTTAATATAAGATAGAGGCTCCAAAAAGAAATTGGCCAAACAGACAACACCACTTGAACAACCTTTTATTAAATAACACAATTAATTTATAAAATATGACATGATAAAAAAAAAAAGAGCGTCAATAAAGAACCATCTGTCTGCATAATTTATAGTATCATTTACAATAATTCTCATATATATATATATATCATAAAACTGCTCAATGTATTTTGGAAGCCCCTCTCTTCTCTTATATTAATTAAGAAGGCATTTTGCACACCTTTTTTTCTGTTGGTGCAGATCTATTTCTTTTAGTACTAAATAATAGGTTTTAAAGCAGACCTGAACTCTTGCACAGCACACAAGGAAAAGTCTTTATTGCACATATAGTTGCTTAATAAATTCACTGCACTGTACTTTGTGTTTGTTTAGCCAGAAGTCGAAAGATCCAATTAGCTCTTATCACAGACAACTCTCTGCCTGTTAAGGGAACACTGAATGAAGAAGGTGGTTTTGCCACACTGAGCTCACCGCCGGTGCCGAAACCAGGCGCCCCATATCACCAATGTTATGCTGCGTGGGGCGGGTATTAGTAATTTGGGGCTCCGGCGGCTGTCGGACCCCGAATTACATCTCCCTCCGAGTTGCGACAACTCGGAGGGGGAATAGTTTTTAGCGACACCGGGGAATTTTGCGGCAGCAGGGAGAGCCATGATTCGGCTCTCCCAGCTCCCAACTCACCAACGACACAACAATGCGTATGCACACTGAGGCCCTTTCACTGCTCCCAGGAAAGTGATACCAAGTTAAATCTTAAAGTTTGTTTTTTGGGGGATTTTCATACATTGTAATAAAGATGTTTTCTCCCTAAAGGTTATCATGTTGTGGCTAATCTTTTAGAGCAGTGAAGTTAGTAATAACTCACCAGGCTCCAGGTGAGGCTCACGTGTTGTAAGGCTGCTCCCTCCCTGTACATCGTCGCTCACAGGAAGTAGTGTAACTACTACTTCCTGTGAGCAGCACTGTACAGAGAGAGAGCAGCCTGGCGACACATGAGCATCGCCTGGAGCACGGAAGGTAAGTTATTGCTAACTCCCTGTCGCAACCACTGCCGCACTTGTTTTTTTTTTGTCAATGGAGGGGGAGTACGAAGGGGGACTCGAGGAAAGGGAGGGAGGAGTCGGGTCCCTCTTCCCATGGCTGAGTCCCATGTGCTTCTGCTGCCCCTACCTCCTGCTCTGTACAGCCTGGGGGGGGGGAGGAGGAGGAGGAGAGACACCACCTATGGCTGGCTAACCTATACTGTTTAAACCTATGGCTGGCTAACCTTTACTGATGGCACCTATGGCTGGCTAACCTATACTGGGGATACCTATGGCTGGCTAATCTATACTGAAGGCACCTATGGCTGGCTAACCTATACTGGAGGCACCTATGGCGGGTTAACCTATACTGATGGCACCTATGGCTGCCTAACCTATACTGGAGGCACCTATGGCTGGCTAACCTATACTGGGGGCACCTATGGCTGCTTAACCTATACTGGAGGCACCACTGGCTGGATAACCTATACTGGGAGCACCTATGGATGACTAATCTATACTGGAGGAACCTATAGCTGGCTAACCTATACTTGGGGCACCTATGGCTGCCTAGTCTATACTGGAGGCACCTATTGCTGCCTAACCTATACTGGAGGCACCTATGGCTGGCTAACCTATGCTGGGGGCACCTATGACTGGCTAACCTATACTGGAGGAACTTATGGCTGGTTAACCTATACCGTGACACAACGCAAATAACATTTTTGAGCCTGGGGCGGGGGGATGCGCAATTTTAACACCCCCCGCCCTCGGAGCAATTTAGCTTAGAAACTGCCCTGGCCAAGCACATCACATTGCACAGTGCCAGGAAACCTCTCTATGCATCATTAATTAATAGCAAAATATTATAGCGCATTAAAAGTAGCTAAGTTGGGGCATAGATCTAGTTGTATATTGAAAGCTCAGCTATCCCTAAAATTGAATAAAACAAATTATAATAGCAATAAGAATGGGATTAGCAGTTAAGAGCTGGACACTGTCTCTTCATCTGTCATTTTCTAGGTCACTTTCTCCAGCCTCCTCCTTTGACTACGGTACCGTATATACTCGCATATAAGCCGACCCGCATATAAGCCGACCCCCCAACTTTTACCTGAATAACCAGGGGAAAATGATTGACCCCCATATAAGCCGGGGGTAGGAAATGCTGGCCGCCTTATTCCCCTAGTGTGTCCCAGTATAGCTAGTAAAGTGCCCAGTAAGGGTAGGTAGTGCCCCAGTATAGCTAGTATAGTGCTCAGTATAGCTAGTATAGTGCTCAGTATAGAGCCCCAGTATAGCTAGTATAATGCTCAGTATAGCTAGTATAGTGCTCAGTATAGCTAGTATAGTGCTCAGTATCGCTAGTAAAGTGCCCCAGTTTAGCTAGTATAGTGCTCAGTATAGCTAGTATAGTGCTCAGTAGAGCTAGTATAGTGCTCAGTAGAGCTAGTATAGTGCTCAGTAGAGCTAGTATAGTGCTCAGTATAGATAGTATAGTGCCCCAGTATAACTAGTATAGTGCTCAGTATAGCTAGTATAGTGCTCAGTATAGCTAGTAAAGTGCCCCAGTTTAGCTAGTATAGTGCTCAGTATAGCTAGTATAGTGCTCAGTAGAGCTAGTATAGTGCTCAGTATAGATAGTATAGTGCCCCAGTTTAGCTAGTATAGTGCTCAGTATAGCTAGTATAGTGCTCAGTATAGCTAGTATAGTGCTCAGTATAGCTAGTATAGTGCTCAGTATAGCTAGTAAAGTGCCCCAGTTTAGCTAGTATAGTGCTCAGTATAGCTAGTATAGTGCTCAGTATAGATAGTATAGTGCTCAGTATAGCTAGTATAGTGCTCAGTATAGCTAGTATAGTGCTCAGTATAGCTAGTATAGTGCTCAGTATAGATCGTATAGTGCCCCAGTTTAGCTAGTATAGTGCTCAGTATAGCTAGTATAGTGCTCAGTATCGATAGTATAGTGCTCAGTATAGCTAGTATAGTGCCCCAGTTTAGCTTGTATAGTGCTCAGTATAGCGCTCAGTATAGCTAGTAAAGTGCCCAGTGTAGGTCCGCGGGTCCCCCCCCCCCTCCGCTGGTCTGCGGGTCTCCCGCTCCCCCCACCCCCACCGCCGCTGCTATTACCTGGCCGCATCTTCTATTCCCCTCTCCGTGCTTGTAAACATTCACAGCAGCGCGCCCGGCGCTGCTACTGTGACGAGCGGCGAGCCAGGAAAGAGCGGTTCCCATAGTAACAGGAAGCCGCGCTCTTTCCTGCCTCCTGACTCGTCACAGTAGCAGCGCCGGGCGCGCTGCTGTGAATGTTTACAAGCACGGAGAGGGGAATAGTAGATGCGGCCAGGTAATAGCAGCGGCGGCGGCCGTGGGGGGAGCGGGGGACCAGCGGACCAGCGGAGGGGGGGACCCGCGGACCAGCATGACTCGCATACAAGCCGACCCCCCAACTTTTGACCCCCTTTTTGGGGGTCAAAAATTCGGCTTGTATGCGAGTATATACGGTATATCCCTGGCATCTGCTGTGTTGAGATTGGGAGGCTGCCTTCAGTCTATTCAGATAGCTGTGCAGAAGTAGGAGAAAAGCTTTTTATGCTGTACAGTCTGTCAGCCACCTCTAACCCTTCAAAGGACTAAGGCTAGGTCCACACTAGGCACGGTTGCAGATCGCAGTCCGCGGTCCGTGCTCCGTGTAAACAAAAAACGGAACGCAAACGGATCCGTTTGTAGAAAAAGTGCAATCCGTTTCCGTTCCGTTTCCGTTCCGTTTTTCAAACCAAAAACGTGGACAACTCTGACCTGCACCATTGCAATTGTTTTTGACCAATAGGATTGCAGTGGGAGGGTCTATGCTGATACTATTTCAGTTTCACACCTCATGACCACTATGAAGCCAGTGGGAGGGGCTATCTGTAGAAAAAACAGTGTTTTGTCCATTTAAAGGCATATGGAATGTCCTGGGAAGGTGTTTGTGAGTGCCTGTACCAATAGCAGGTGATTGGGAGTGGTATTGCTGTACAGGGAGTGGTTAGATTACTGTCTGTACCATGTATTTGAAGCACTCTTGAGAATACAGCAGGCAAGAAAGTACGACATCAGGCAGCACCATGGACCCCCTTGTCTTTCTGTACTGGATGAACCTGGCTTGGATGGGGGTCTTCCTGTACTACAGTGGGACCCCCTTGCGGTCAGGAGTGCGGAGATGGTGGGTTCATCCTCTCCTGCAAGAGAGGCAGCAAAAGGGGCAATTTTCTGTCCTCTATCAAGACCTGCGAAAACACCCGGTTAAGTTCTTTAAATATAGCTGGATGTCTGTGAAGCTGTAAGTACCTTCTTCTTGCCTGAAACTCCATTTTACCTGTCCACACACTCTGTACCTGTGTCAAGCTAATGGTGTTGCCATTTTTGTCATCAAGGTTTGATCACCTTCTCACCATCTTGAGGCCTCACCTTCTGAAAAAGGACACCAGGATGCGAAAAGCCATCACTCCAGAGGAGCAACTTATGATCACCCTGCGGTATGTTATGTCTTTTATCTATCATATCTTTTTTTGAAATGATGAGCCAAACATTTTTTTTCTTCACAGAAAAACATTTATTTTTTTGGTTATCAAAAACAACAACAAAATGGCACTCACCAACATGGTGGCCATAATTAACTTTCAAAATTGAAAGAACATGTCCGAGTCAAGGTACAATACTTTTTGTTTGTTAGAACCATCCCCCACAACCCTCATTGTCCTATTGTCCCAGTGCTCATGGTTTGGGAGTGGACATGTTTGCTTGAACAATGTGGCAGACATTGGCTCCTGTTATCTGTCGAGAACAGGTAATTGGAAATCCAATCCATTTTAGCTGTGCCTTTATTTGTTGTACTGTGTGTCAACAATATAAAGCTAGCCAAAGGTGGTGGTGGGGGGTTTAAGAGCTATTGATCCTGCATACCTGTGTAGCAGCAAACTGTAGTAGTGCAAAGTAACAAATAACAACAGTGTTCACGCCCAAGCAATGCCAGGCTGACTACCTTTGGCTACCTACCATTAAAGACCCCCTGAACAGCACTCACCCACACAACAGTCCAGGAACCATCTCTGGTAGGAAAGTGCTGTTCCAAGGGTCTTGAATGGTAGGTGGCAAAAGTAGAAATCCTGGGTGCCTGGGTAAAGAGGTAATTTTCTTGCATACCTGTGCAGCAGCAAAGTTTAGTAGTGCAAAGTAACTAACAACAACAGTGTTCACGCCCAAGCAATGCCAGGCTGACTACCTTTGGCTACCTAACATTCAAGACCCCATGAACAGCACTCACCCACACAACAGTCCAGGAACCATCTCTGGTAGGAAAGTGCTGTTCCAAGGGTCTTGAATGGTAGGTGGCAAAAGTAGAAATCCTGGGTGCCTGGGGAAAGAGGTAATTTTCTTGCATACCTGTGCAGCAGCAAAGTCTAGCAGTGCAAAGCAACTAACAACAACAGTGTTCACGCCCAAGCAATGCCAGGCTGACTACCTTTGGCTACCTACCATTCAAGACCCCCTGAACAGCACTCACCCACACAACAGTCCAGGAACCATCTCTGGTAGGAAAGTGCTGTTCCAAGGGTCTTGAATGGTAGGTGGCAAAAGTAGAAATCCTGGGTGCCTGGGTAAAGAGGTAATTTTCTTGCATACCTGTGCAGCATCAAAGTTTAGTAGTGCAAAGTAACTAACAACAACAGTGTTCACGCCCAAGCAATGCCAGGCTGACTACCTTTGGCTACCTACCATTCAAGACCCCCTGAACAGCACTCACCCACACAACAGTCCAGGAACCATCTCTGGTAGGAAAGTGCTGTTCCAAGGGTCTTGAATGGTAGGTGGCAAAAGTAGAAATCCTGGGTGCCTGGGGAAAGAGGTAATTTTCTTGCATACCTGTGCAGCAGCAAAGTCTAGCAGTGCAAAGTAACTAACAACAACAGTGTTCACGCCCAAGCAATGCCAGGCTGACTACCTTTGGCTACCTACCATTCAAGACCCCCTGAACAGCACTCACCCACACAACAGTCCAGGAACCATCTCTGGTAGGAAAGTGCTGTTCCAAGGGTCTTGAATGGTAGGTGGCAAAAGTAGAAATCCTGGGTGCCTGGGGAAAGAGGTAATTTTCTTGCATACCTGTGCAGCAGCAAAGTTTAGTAGTGCAAAGTAACTAACAACAACAGTGTTCACGCCCAAGCAATGCCACGCTCACTACCTTTGGCTACCTACCATTCAAGACCCCATGAACAGCACTCACCCACACAACAGTCCAGGAACCATCTCTGGTAGGAAAGTGCTGTTCCAAGGGTCTTGAATGGTAGGTGGCAAAAGTAGAAATCCTGGGTGCCTGGGTAAAGTGGTAATTTTCTTGCATACCTGTGCAGCATCAAAGTTTAGTAGTGCAAAGTAACTAACAATAACAGTGTTCACGCCCAAGCAATGCCAGGCTGACTACCTTTGGCTACCTACCATTCAAGACCCCATGAACAGCACTCACCCACACAACAGTCCAGGAACCATCTCTGGTAGGAAATTGCTGTTCCAAGGGTCTTGAATGGTAGGTGGCAAAAGTAGAAATCCTGGGTGCCTGGGGAAAGAGGTAATTTTCTTGCATACCTGTGCAGCAGCAAAGTTTACTGGTGGAAAGTTGTAGTAAACTCAGTACAACTACTATACTGAGTACTATTGTATACCAGACTGTGTTTGACTCGCTAGTTTTAGTTACCTGTCCATCCAAATCAGAAGGTGATCAAAAACACACTCATCTGTCATTGGACAGGTTTGATGGTAAAGTGTTTAACAACTGATTTTGATAGACCGATATCTAAACTAGTGAGCAGTGACACTATTTCTTAAAATTAACGGTCATTCTCGGGGAAAAAAGGGTAGTTGCCACTACTGGGCTGGGAGGAAGCCGAAGTACGAGTGCTTGTGGTACTACCTTGTGATAGCTGTGTGTACGTGGTAGGTTCCTCTACAGAGGTGATAGGGAAAGAAGGTGGTGGCTGGAAACCCTGGTATGATTGATTTGGAGATGGACCGTGGTATGGCTGAGTTGGAGATGGTTGCCATGCGGAGGGTGGCCTAGTGCGTGGTGCAGAGTAATCTAAGTGGCTTTTCACCGCCTCAAGCAAACTGCATTGGCAATGTATTAACCTGTGCCGTGGCACTTGTTCTAGTAAAGGCAATAGTGACATCACCGCGTGAAAAAGGCTGCTACTTTGGTGCTGCATCAAACGGTCTATCTCTTGGCGATATTGTTGGCCCAAATTGTGTAGCTGCTCCTGGAAAAGCAGCCTTTCTTTGCGCAGCATCTCGTTTGATTCGGCCAACTGAGTTCTCAGAGTATCTATGTGTTGCTGGTATTGATGGGAAATAGTGCTACCTGAATGGTCCTGCAGCCTTCTAGACACTATGGCTTCCTGGTTTTTCATCATCCCCACAAGGCTTGACACTGCTCCTGCCATCTGCACATTGGCCGATCTTGCCTGACCGCGAGCAGCTGTTACCCGAGCACTTGCTTGCTTACGCAATGACTCAGCCGTGTTTGGACGTTTGGTGGATGGTCCCTCACCAGGTGATTCAGACTGTGCAGATGAGGCCGCTGAAACACTTGGCCGTTCATCCTCGGCAATATCATCAAGATTGATACTGGTCAGAGTGTCCATTGATGTCTCAGGTGACTCATCCGTAATACACAGTGCCGGTCCCTCATTTGAGTCATCTAAAATAGCCTCGAAGTTATCTTCAGTGCTGTAGATAAAAAAACAAAAAAAATTATATGATGAAAAAGTGAAGGTGTTTCCACCATTCATCCCCCCCCCCCCTCCCCCACCCCCCCAAAAAATCAAGAAAATAAAGGAAGGAGAGTGGATGCATAACAAAGGTACATTACATTATAATAAAAAATAACTCACCCTCTATCTTGAACGAGAGGTCGAAGGAATCTCAGTAGAGGTGTGTGGCAATAAGGGGTCCTTCGCGATGCACCACTCCCACTTCTTTGGTCTGCTTTCTCCGCCTTCAATTCTTTAATGAAGCTGTCACGGATACTTCGCCATTTTGTCTTTATCTTTTCAACTGTGGAAACAAAAACAAATAACAATCTTGTCACTTTTTTCTACAGGTTCCTGGCGACTGGACAAACCTATACAAGTCTACATCTCACTTTCAGGGTTGGAAAGAGCACAATCAGTGCTATAGTGAACCGGACCAGCAGGGTGATATGGAGCAGTCTGGTTGCAAAGTACATGCCAGTTCCCAATTCTCAAAAGTGGGCAGAGATTGCAGACCTGTACTGGAACAGGTGCAACTTCCCGAACTGCCTAGGAGCCATCGATGGAAAACACGTTCGGCTACAGAAACCAGTGAGGAGCGGCAGTCTGTACTTCAACTACAAGAAGTACTTTAGTGTGGTCCTCCTGGCTGTGGCCGACGCAGACTATAATTTCATCTACGTGGACATTGGCTCCTATGGCGGTTCAAGTGACTCGGGGATATTCCAGCGGTCCAGACTGCACCGCCTTCTCAATGAGGATAGGCTGGACATCACCGGGGACAAGCCTTGGCCTGGAACAACATCACCAAGCTACCCCTACGTTTTTGTCGGCGACGAGGCATTTGCCTTATCACAACATGTGATGAGGCCGTTTGGGCAGAGAGGCCTCAGACGCGAAAAACGTGTGTTTAACTACCGGCTGACCCGGGCTCATCGCATGGTCGAATGCACGTTTGGAATCATGTCGAACAAGTGGAGGATGTTCCACACGCCATTACAACTGAGCCCGACCAACGTTACAGCAGTCGTGAAGGCGGCATGCATACTCCACAACTATGTTCGGCAGGAAGAAGGCTACAACATTCACCACCTCGACCAGGACTATTTGCCCGGAATCCGCCGGTTTGCAACAAGGGGTAGGGTACAGGCCCAGCAGAATCGGGACTACATGGTACAGTACTTCATGTCTAGAGAGGGACACATACCAAAAAAAGGATGAGTGCCACTGGGGAATGGTGGGAGGGGATGTATGAGACAAATGGCAATCAGTAGACATGAGGGGAGAGAGGGTGTGGGGGAGGGAAAGAGGGGTGTGTGGTGGCTGGTGAGAGTTGGTGATAGTTGCAGTGTAGATAAAAAAAGTTTGGTGTGGGGGATATGAGTGGCACTAAACATATATAAAGAGCACATCATAGTAGGCAACATGTACCATACACATTCCAGGGCACTTACTTTCTTTGCTCTGCTTCCTGGCTGCAAGCCGGTCATACTCGTCCACAAACTGCTTGGTGATGCGCTCCCATAACAGCTTGCAGTGTGGAAGGTCGCTGTGCTTCTCATGGCTCTTGTCGTAGAGCTCTGGGAACTCCTGGACGGCCATTATTAGGTCCTCCACGTTTATAAATCTCCTGGTGGCCATGATGGCTGCTCTCGTCTCTTCCAGCTTGTTGACAGGAAGCTGTCAGAGATGACGTAGGGGGGAGGAGAGGGAAGTTCTGGCCATCCGTGTTGGCATACGTTTTTTGTGCAATTTTCTTTTGAATGTTATAATTTAAGTAGGCCTCAGTTACTTGGCCTGAGTTTTATGTAAAAGGCTTGTCCGCAGTGTATGCCTTTAAAATAGACAGAGGCATCTCAGGGTCTGCGTGTAGCAGAAGATACACGCAGATACTGAGAACATGTTCCTAAGAGAAGGCCATCGGTTTACTCTGACCTCCACTTACAGGACAGGAACAGTAAACATTGGCCATATTTACTAAACATTCACATTCCCGCATCTGGGTCAAGTGCCTCATCGATTATTAATCGAGTAGGTGTGTATGATGACACCACAAGTGAGTCCACCAATAGACTTATTTAGGGGGTGGCGAAGATGATGTCATATTTAACTCTTTCCTAGCCGGTATTAAATCTGGAGCGAGCAATGGAGAACTCACTTCTGCTTCTTCCTTCTGCACTAGCTCGCAAGGCCGACCGGGACCTAAGCATGTTCGTCCTTTCTGTAATCTGATATAATGTATGCTGTACATATGTAGTTTAGTGTAACGTAGTTAGGAAGAAGGTACCTGATTGACTTCAAGAGGGAGTCTAATCATGAGCTTATAACGCAACATGAAGATTGGTATGGCTAGGATATGATGAATGTATCTATCTGTATTCCTGTGACTTGAATAAATAACGGAAACATTGAAAGAAGCCTGAGCAAGTCTATATCCTGTTTGCTGTGTGGAGAGTCAAGTGATCTCACAGTCTGTGAGACGATGGTGTCGAAGCAAGGTGATAAGAACAGTTTATAACAGTGGTGCCGAAACCCGGGACTTGCTCAGGCAAGTTTGTTTACGTTGTTGTATGGCCTTATCTGTGTTGTATTTGGGTATTATAACAAGGAGAGGTTAATGTGTTAATGTGTACATTCTGTGTTAAGTGCAGCATGGTGGCTGCGGGCTTCTCATCTCTCCCATGCATGGTGGGAGGGGGGAGTCTGGTTTATGTGCTTGGTTTTTTTTTTCTCCCTCTTCAGATTCAAGCTTCCTGTGTTGTATATTTACGGAGTGGTTATCTCTGCATTTGTCTCAGGCATGTTTGTGCTGGCAAGAAGTTTTTTTTCTCTTCTCTTCTCTTCCCGTCTCTACAGAGGCTGGGAAAAAGGGGGGGGGGGGTCCCCCGCAGCAGGAGATAAGCCAGCGGTGCTTCAGTCTGTTGGGGCTGGAGGGGGGGGAGAGAGGGGAGAGAGGAGGAAAGCGAGTGTCTTTCTGTTTGTGAGATGTTCTGCACGTTTCTCGCATTTCCAGTCGGGCGGTTCTTAGTTATGTCTGTGATAGAGTGAGAAAGATTCCTATGTCTCTGGGGATCCGTATGTCTGATTGCAGTTCGGATTACAGCTGAGACGTGAAGGAATGCTGAGGCTGATTTTTGTGCACTGTGGATAGATGCTGTGTGTGACTAGGCATAAAAAAAAAAAAAATGTTTGTTTGTATTTTGTTCTCTCTCCTAGGTCTATAGGAACGAGAGGCTGCTATGGGAGCAGCCATCTTGGCTGGCAGTCCAGGACTCAAAATGGCGGCAGTGGAGAGAGCCCGCCCCCGTGAGTCATGGCCCCCACACGTCATGGCAGGGGGGAGGAGGGGCTGGGGGATCCACGTCACGTCAGGCTGTGCTCGCGGCTCCGGGCAGAGCAGCTGGAAGGGAGGGGGGGAGAGATACAGAGACATGCTACTGTGTGTCTCGGGTTTCAACGTATTTCCCCAGAGTTTTTCCCAGAGTCCATGGACAGGAATGCCAGAATAGGAAGTGTTTCCCAGCTCGGTGCAGGGACACACGGAGCAGTACAGATCGGAAATGGGTCTGTACTGTGTTGCTTATGGGATTATTCCTGTAAGTGAGGCACCTTAATGGGTGGTGCAGCATGAGTTCCCAATAGAAGGAAAGGGGGACAGCGCATCAAAGGGGGTGCCGGAGTTGGAAAAAAGGGAGTTGACCAATTCGGGTTTCCGTCGCCACTTCTGCAGAGCGGTAACGTTTTTTCCGGTTTTGTCGTGAATAGGGCCAGAGCTGGACTGAGAGGTCTATGCTGGGCTGCAGCTGTTTTGTGTGCGTTTTTTTTCGTCCACTGATTGGTCAAATATGTTTTTTCCAGCTCCTATCAATTGTAGCACAAAGAACAAGGACTGACAACAGTTCATGGGGCAATTATACAGATGATAGAATTGCCGTTTACAGAGTGACAGTGTATCAGTACGCTGTTTGCCATGTGACTACCTTCCATGTGGGCATTCAGGGATCTGCATACAGGCATGTGACACTGGTATGCTTAGCCCTGCACCCTGTGTAGTTTAAGTGCAAAGTGCTCCTTCCTACAGGGAGGCAGCCAGTTTTTTTTGGTAGTTTAGGTGGTGGCACGGCAAACATTGGTCAGAGGGTACAACACACAGAACTTCTAGCAGAGCTGGTATGGCGATGAAGTTCTAGACAAGTAAATGCGATAATGAGTAAGAGCATTGCAGGCTCACCTGCAAAGCAGCATCAGGTGTGGCATCCGTAATCTGTGCATGCGACGGCCGCGCATGGACAGATAAGGGGGGATGTGGAGTGAGCTGCAATGGGGGAGAGCTTCCAAAGGTGAAGCGAGCTTCCATAGGTGAAGTCCGCGGGAGCATATTTTAAACAGGTAAGTACTGAAGATAGTACTGAGGTAGGGGGGTGAAGTTTAACTCCAATCTACCAATAAGAGTAAACAGAGTTCATGAGAACCATAAAGCAACGAGATCAATTACGGTATATATTGATCAATTTAAAGTGTAAAGAGTACAAGCCGCAGGGCGAATCCCAAATCATTAATAAGAATTGATTTGTTTGTATTTCGATTTCAGGTGTTTGGCAATATGGAATTGAGACAGCTGCAGTGCTGGCAGCAAAGATGGAGATGTCAGTCGGATAAGCGAAAGGTTCCAGATGCCAATCTAAGCTTGGAGGAACACGAGATTCCTGAAATCGGAAAGAGACTAAAACACGAGATTCCTGAAATCGGAAAGAGACTAAAACACGAGATTCCTGAAATTGGAAAGAGACTAAACCACGAGATTCCTGAAATCGGAAAGAGACTAACAAAACTGTCGGAGCAAAGCATAATGCAAAGTGCTAATGTTTTTCTTTCCCAGGGTGGTGCTTTTATAATGAAGTGTACCATGCTGATGGTGATCCTAGGTTGCCATTCCGTCCTAGGAGAACGAAGAGAGGACATTCTCATGTATAATAAGGGGTTAATGAGAATGCAAGGCCCAAGCATGTTAATGTTGGGTGACAAAGGTACTGATCCTTTCACACCTCCCTCCGCTTGGCACAGATGGACCATGCAGGGACGGAGGAAAGGAGCACTTGTGCCAGGAGAAAGCAAATTTCATGGCACAAGGTGGGTGAAAGGTCTGAAGGGTCAAGTGTGCGGGCAGTGGGAATTTAATGGCAGTGTAAATCTGCTATTGAATGCCACACTCCCAGAATCAATGCACCGATCCAAAGGTTTGTTAAAAGGTACATTGCAGTACAATGGGTACATGCAAAAGGTGGAGTGTGTGATTCAGGGGTACCTTGTCTTGGTTATGCAGAGTGAGATGGGTCCAGATTGGAGAGGAACGAGCAGGAGGCGTCAATTCTCTTACCAGAGAGACGCAGGGGACCACATCACACTCTGGAGCTACCAACAGAGAGTGCCTCTGAAACAACTATACACACGTAAAGGCTGGAAAGCCAAGGGTGGGAGGTTCTCGAAACAAGAAGTAAAAATCGAGATCAAGCCACATTTCCAGGTGACAAAGAGGGTGGGGAGAGCGGTCCCGGGGGAGGGAAAGCCCACACAGGGAACCCCATTCACACCACACGGGTCACAACAGGGGACGATATTACACAGTCCATATGCAACAGCTTATCCTCATGAGAGTTGGGTAAGTGAAGAGGTACTCTTAATCGAAAGATTGCAGAGAGTACAGTCTTCCCGACCTCAGGTACATATTGTGCCTCAGGACGTAATAGGGGAAGAGGTCCAATCAGGACAGCTGGGGACATATTTTGTCAGCGAAAGATTGGACAAGGGGAGGTATATTAATTTTTCTGGAGAAGGATCTTTTGCATGGCAGCTTCGAGATGTTTGGGTGAACAAATGGAAACGGTGCAACATTCCTTTAGGCACCGCCACTTCCTTAGTTCCCACCTCAACCCATGTCTTACACCAGGACCTGAGAGGTCAACCTTTTTTGGTGCTAGACAGGGAGGTGAAACAAGTAGAGTTGTCCTCATGTGGGCAATTCTTGCAGAAGTACCTGCGTTGGCCGGGGCAAGTCAAATTTAGTGAAGATGCCTGCAGGCTCAATAACGCAGAGTGCGAGGCTACCATTCAAAAGATCCACCCTGAAGCCCAACCGATAGTTCCGGTGGCGGAAGGAAAGGTTTGGTTTTTTAACATAAGGTCTAATGATACATTCAAGGTATATTCTCATAATTGTTCCGATAAGGGGGAGTTTCCAAGGGGAACATATTGTGTGAGTGGAGATCCCATATGGATCCAGTCATCCAGGTTTGATGACGTTGTTTCTCAAATTGTTAAGAGAACTCTAAAGGTCAAAGTTTCACGGGTAGTTCCCGTCCTGAAAGAGAACACGACATGGGACAAAGGGGAACAGGGTTTGATCCAAGACGGTCACATTTTGTTACAAAGGTTAAACAAACAGTACACTAAGTTAGAGGTAAGATTTCACCATGATACAGGTGATCTTAACGAGGTAGAACACAAAAATGAGCAGGTGAGTTCCAGTCTGCCCTGGTGGACAAAGGTTCCGGTGATGTTCCAGGGACACTCGGACGGGGCATCTGCAGTTCCAAAGTTCTTTCTACACCCACTGGTCGTCTGGATGGGGATGACAACTTTAGGCATCGTTATCCAGGTGAGGTTGCGGGTTAAAATTACGTAAAATAAATTAACCGGTCCAGAGATTGGTGCCTCATAAACAATCTCCGGAACCAATAGTTTAAATTAAGAGGTCTACAGGGTTACGGGTATAGGTTTAGTAGTACCTAGGAGCTGATTGTATAAAGGCGCTCTTTTAGAAGGCACCGGGCACTGCTCCGTTTTGTAACAACCAAACGAGTTTCACTTTTCTGTGGTCATGCAAGTTTGTGAGTGATACGCAAGTGACGCAAATGCTGAGCATGTGGTATTGAGGGACTTAGAAGTAGGGCTTCCCCAGAGAGCCTGGTTACAGGAAGACCAAGAGGTCTTGTTCTCTCTCTTCCAGGGGTAACCGCCTAGAGCAGAGAAGTTGTGTGAGCACGAACATCGAAAAGTGAAACATACAAGAAAGAAACCAGGTACTGGGAGGTTCAGACGCTGGGATCTGCGGGTCAAGCCGTTTTAGGGGGATTGTTATAATTTAAGTAGGCCTCAGTTACTTGGCCTGAGTTTTATGTAAAAGGCTTGTCCGCAGTGCATGCCTTTAAAATAGACAGAGGCATCTCAGGGTCTGCGTGTAGCAGAAGATACACGCAGATACTGAGAACATGTTCCTAAGAGAAGGCCATCGGTTTACTCTGACCTCCACTTACAGGACAGGAACAGTAAACATTGGCCATATTTACTAAACATTCACATTCCCGCATCTGGGTCAAGTGCCTCATCGATTATTAATCGAGTAGGTGTGTATGATGACACCACAAGTGAGTCCACCAATAGACTTATTTAGGGGGTGGCGAAGATGATGTCATATTTAACTCTTTCCTAGCCGGTATTAAATCTGGAGCGAGCAATGGAGAACTCACTTCTGCTTCTTCCTTCTGCACTAGCTCGCAAGGCCGACTGGGACCTAAGCATGTTCGTCCTTTCTGTAATCTGATATAATGTATGCTGTACATATGTAGTTTAGTGTAACGTAGTTAGGAAGAAGGTACCTGATTGACTTCAAGAGGGAGTCTAATCATGAGCTTATAACGCAACATGAAGATTGGCATGGCTAGGATATGATGAATGTATCTATCTGTATTCCTGTGACTTGAATAAATAACGGAAACATTGAAAGAAGCCTGAGCAAGTCTATATCCTGTTTGCTGTGTGGAGAGTCAAGTGATCTCACAGTCTGTGAGACGATGGTGTCGAAGCAAGGTGATAAGAACAGTTTATAACAGTGAAGAGGGAGGTCCGTTTTGTCATAGGCTTTCATTATCCTCCGTGTATCCGGGTCAGGGAAAAATAATAATAATAATAATAATGGCAGTATTTGTATAGCGCCTTTCTCCTGTCGGACTCAAAGCGCTTGCGAGGCAGCCACTAGAGCGCACTCAGTAGGCAGTAGCAGTGTTAAGGAGACTTGCCCAAGAAACTCCTTACTGAAATAGGTGCTGGCTTACTGAACAGGCAGAGCCGAGATTTGAACCCAGGTCTCCTGTGTCAGAGGCAGAGCCCTTAACCATTACACTATCCAGCCACTGCAGCAAGCCCGGACTCTGCGTTCAGTTTCTGAGTACGGCTGCCACGGATCGCCCGCGGATCCGTTTTTTTTTGGGAGTGTGTACAGCCGCTATTTTTAACATTGGTATCCGTGGCTCCGTTTTTCATCCGGGACAAAAAACGTAGCTACGGATATGTTTTTAAAGCAAGTGTGAACTAGCCCTAAGTGTTTTTGCCCTACCCATTAAAAGGAGCCATTATATATATATATATATATATATATATATATATATATATATATATATATACCCGAGTCTGTCAGCCAGACACCGAGTATTAGCCTTCGTTTCCATCTACGCAATTTCAGCCATGTTTAGGAAACACAACGCAGGGACATCATAATGTACATAAACTGCATTGGCTGCGGGTTTCCAGCCACTGCAGGATCACAACACATGGGTGCATGCATATATGATGAATGTAACCGCAATTGCACAGGGGGGGAGAAGGAACCGCAGAGCAACACGGTGCCATGCGTCGCAACAGCCACTTGCATTGCCCACAGTGTCTAGATGGAAGGGAGGCCTAACATAGGAAAGACAGGGAGCAGATAGTCCATAAATAATAACAAAGTACTGTAATGGTATAGGAAGGGAGTGGAGACACCAGTCTCCAGTACCAGTGTACAACCTCAGTATCTGGGACACACATTGCCACAATAGGGGACAGACACATCAGTCAGTGGCAGGTCACATAGGGCAGCCCTGTCCTGTATAAGCTTTATCAATATATGCCAGGATAAGGATCTACAAGTGAACTTCCAGTGACTTATCTCTCTCTCTCCCAACAATAATTATTACTGCTGCACTTACTTACTCCACCCCTCACACACAAAGCCCCAGTGCTGCTACTACCAAATAAAATAAAGATCATAATCCCGATTGAGTCCCCCAGAACCCAGATCTTATGGTCCATAACTCCCTTATTGAACTGGTCTCTCTTCAATAGCTCTTTCTTCCTATCTCCTCTAAAAGTCCTGGGTAGCCCATTAATGTTTTGAACCCGTAGTTGTGAAATGCTATGTTTAAATATAGTAAAATGTTCAGATGCTGCCTGCTGCCTACCCACTGATTGCCGATTTATGGAAGAAATACAACCGCTCAATTTCTGTGTGGTCAGCCCCACAAAACAGCTGCCACAAGGACACGTGAGCATATAAACTACATAATGTGAATCACATGAATATCTACCTAGTATCGAGAAACGTTTACCCAAAGATGGGTGCACAAACTCATTGGCCTTAATAATACTATGACACGTGACAGCTGAGACATGAGAATGATCCACACACCCTGCGGACAACATAACTTCCCTGACTACACAAATCAGAATGGGCCAACTTGGCTGTTAACGATGGGGCTCTTTTATAGGCAAACAGGGGAGGGAGTCTCTCAAAATCCACCAGTTTTTAGAAATGATGTGCTGTGCACCACTGCTAACTGTGTTGTTATAATAGATACAAAGGCGAAACACCCACTATTATCACGTTTATACTGACCGTCTCTCTGCCATCCTCTATAACTGAGCAAGATATCCGATGGGTACCCCCTAGCACGAAATTTATCTCACATAACCTCCTTTCCAGCAACCCAGGATCCTCAACTATCCGAACCACCTTATTATATTGACCAATAGGAATATAGACTACTTTGTGTCAGGGATGGAAAGAGTTAAAATGTATCAGAATATCGTAGGATCTGGGGGACTCAATCAGGATTATGATCTTAATTTTATTTGGTAGTAGCGCTGGGGCTTTAGTGTGAGAGGGAATGGGGGGTTTCTATTTGTTCTGATGGCTGTTGCCACATTGCAGCATTTTTAATGTAACTTGTTTTGTACTTTGATTAATAAAGAAAATTTAGAACAAAAATCGCATTGGATATCTTAGTAATATATACTTTTTAGTAGAAACTAGACTTTTGTTCTTTTTTTTTTCTCAGGAATTCTGTTATTTCCTATGCATTTTAAAGGGAAAAATGAAAAAAATACACAATTTCTGTTTTCACCTATTATTTTTATTTTAAAATCAAACATGCTACTGTAGATAACCCTAAGTAAAGGGGCCCTTACACTGGTCGATTTCAGCCATAGATCGATTGATTCTATGGAATCGATCAGAAATCAATTCTATCAAATCTATCGATCAAACGATTTGTGGCCGATTTTGATTGGTTTGATCTATCTGAAAGGGTGGAAAATCTAAGTCGATCTGCTGTTGGCAGCAGATCGATGGTTCATAGAGTTGCATTGGATCTAATGGTCCAATAATGCATTTAGATTGATTTCCAATAGATTTCATTCTGAAATCCATTGGAAATCTGTTCCTAGTGTGTGGCACACATCAGATAGATTCCAGTCAGTTTCGACTTGACAGGCATCTGACAGAAATCTATCTGATCGTCGAATCTTCTGCAAATCTATAAGTGTATGGCCACCTTAAACCTTGCTATTTATCCTGTTTATTATAAAACTTACATTTTGTTGCTGCTTACAATGTAGGGGGAATAAAAGGTGTATAGAAAGTGTAATTAGTTGCTTTATATGCAGGAAGTGTGGTTTCAAAAGTGGATGGGACTATAAGATGTGGCTAAATGGCATTTTAAAAGTAATAGCCCCCTCTTTTTGTTATAGCTTGTCATGGTGAACGTCTAGTCCCTCCTCTTATTTAGATTTTTCTCTGTGGTATTGCGGAGGTTTTCCTGTTGTGTAGTGGCCCCCCTCCGTATATTGTTTCTGTCTAGTCTAGTGGTCCTCCTCTTCCGCTTTAAGGTAGGCCCTAGTAGTCTAGTGTCTAGTGGGCTACCCTTCCCCTTTACGGCATTTTGGGTAGTATAGTGGGCACCTTTTTCCACACATATCTCCCTGGTAGCCTAGTGCGCCCCCCCCCACCCATTAGCTTTATGTGGTAGTCTAGTGGTCCTTCCCCCTTCCCCTTTAAGGGACCCCTGGTGGCATAATACTGTCCCCTCTTTATCCCTGGTGATCTAGAGGTGGCCCCCCCTGCAGAGATCACAGCAGAAAGCGTGTGTTTCCTCTCAATCCCCTCCACCCTGATGTCCCCTATCCTCCTACTCCATAGGAGAAGAAAGAGTCTCATATTCCAAGTAAGCCTGGCCTTCTCATAGCTCTCACTGGTACAATTCCCACAACCTCCACACCTCATTATATATACAGTATATATTTTGTTATTTAACTTGGCCATCAACATTTCCATTTTTCGTACTTCACATATCCATTTCTATGCTATTGAACACCAGGTGCCGTTAGAACATGGGAGACTAGCTCATCCTTTCTTCTAGTCAGTCCTCTGATGGGAGCTCCCAAGAGACACATGTAGTAGTATTTTCACTCCCATGATCCGTCCCACCAACCTTAACTGTTGTTACTTTTTGGATGACCCTCGTAATTAGAGAATTTGTTTTAATTTATGTTTTCCAGGTTTAATTTATTATCTATGTTCTCCCCACTAGAAATCTAGGGGATCTCTGGAGATGCTTTAGAACATTAGGCACTGTACAGTCGTAAATCTGACCATATTCATTTCCATGAATTCTGTTTTTAGCCGTGCGCTGACAGGAGACTGTAAACAAAGGATTCATGCTGCATTTCAGTGGATCTCTTGCTGAGCGCTATGAAAGGAAAATGCTCAGGGAAATGTCTTGGCAGATGGAGATTTACTCTTACCTACTGTTTTCTATAGCATGTTCATCAATCTAGTTTTACGTGACTGGAAAATTAAGCCCTTTCAGGTAATTAAAATGCGGTTTCCTGAAGATTTCAAATCTTCGACCCAGGTGTGTAGCTGTGAGAATAATCTTGGAGAAAATCACATCTTTAGCTAAGCTCCCACTCCAGGGACAAATCTAAATATGTTTCATGGTAAGCAGAGTGCCAAGAATATTACTTTTTTTTTTTCAAATTGAAAGGTGTTATTAATGTGCTGCTTGAATCACTCTGATATTAAAAGATATACAGCACATCAAAATCTCTTAAAATGACATTTTGATCCCAACTAGTCAGAAACACATTCTTGTGCTTTACAGGTAAATTACATTTACACTTTAGAAGAAAATTAATTGGTTCAAGTCATCCCTGCCAGACAGGATACAAACACTGGGGCGCTACACCTGCTACTGCTGGAATTCTGTTTTGTCCCCACTTTATTGCCTGATGAAGCGGGCTTGGCCTGCGAAACGCGTTGCACTTTTGGGGTACCATATAATAAATGTGATTGCTACTTTTCAGACAGTCTTTCGTGTCTGCTTTATGGAGGTAAGTCCACCACTTCCTCCAAGCAAATTTTAAAGGTTTTATCCACTTTTATTCTGCTGGCGCCTCTGTTCTCCTACTGCAAAATCGTGTCCACCCCTGGTGGAGGGGTGATCTACCCCTTTTTCTCATCTACAGAGAGCGACTTCTTAATCCTGAGTGAGGACAGGTCTAATCTCCTCACCTGCTTATACAGTGGTTGCCTGTGTGGTAACCCACGTTTGTGAGTATATTCTTCTCACTGATTTGCCTTACTTCGTTTATGTTTTAACATACTACACTATATTGGGCTCTCGGTTTCTCTATATTTTAGGATACAAACCTGTATTTGCATAACCACTTGGTGTATTATCATAAAAGCCAATTTAACAGAGATCTGAAGATTTAGACCTTTTCAGGCATTGTTGTTAAGAACATGGGGCTTGATTTACTAAGAGGTGCTAACCTACTTAGCACGTCTAAAGTCTTAAGGCGCGCTAACCAGGGTGCTAAGAAGGTTAGCACCAGTTTTCTCAATCAGATCGTGCGCTAAGTACCGCACGCAAAGTTTTGCATGCGCAAAGTCCTGTGCGCGCGCTAAGTCCCATAGGCTTTAGTGGGCACTTTGCGCGGAGCGCCCTGCGCTCTGTGCAGTGTCCGCGCAAAACTTTGTGCGCGGTACTTTGCGCACGATCACTACTTCTCACATTTAGTTTAGACGTGCTAAAGGCCAGTGCTAAAGTTAGCACCGTTTTGTAAATCAAGCCCATGGTGTGTTGAAAATTAACACATGTAACCAATGCCACCTCTACCAGTGTTTACAGTACACATACCCTATTGTCTGTTCTGTATGTCCTATTGTTAAAAATAACTCACATGTTCACTCCAGTTCAATCCGGTTTTCCACATCGTCAGTGTATATAAATTCCATTTGTAAGTAAATACTTCAGATGCTGTTCCATCAACTTGAGTGTTGTGTGGTTCTGTATCTCCCAACTGGAGAGAGAGTACTCACTTAGAAGGGTGGTGGGGGGGGAGATTTAACCTGGGTTGCAGATCTGGGATCTGCTAAATCATCTTGTAGTTACCTCCGATAAAATCGAGCTATCACAAATGATGCTTCTCCAACAAACTCTTGTTTAAAAAATAATCTGCTGAGAGTGAACTGTTAATTCTATTGGCATGTGGCTGTTTGAGGCTGTAGCACTGTACTGTAGAACTGCAGGGCCCATATGCAGTTCACTTTTTCTTCAGAGTTTGCTCCTTGGAGATTATTTTTCAACTCCTTTTTTAAAATAACTTTTCAGCAATTTGCAATTGAAAAAAAAACAAAAAGTAGGTGAAATGATACTAAAATTATTTTGAGTGTTTTCTCTCTTGCGGGTGATTTAAAAGGTATTTTATTGACAAGCTTGAAAATATCTATCTGCTAAGGAGAAAACTCAGGAGAGTTAATTGCATATGGGTCCCGGGCTCATATGCAAATCAATTTTTTCTCCTAAGTTTCCTTCTAGGTGATAATTTTTCATCTTCTTTTTAAAATAACTTTTCAGCATTTTGCAATTGAAAAAGTATCAAAAGTAGTAGAAAAAGTACTATCAAAATTACTTTGAGTATTTCTTTGCTTGCTGGGGGTATAAAATGCCTTTTATAGACAAACAGGTGTGAAGATATCAACTTAGAGAAAACTAAGGAGAAAAACTGAATGGTATATGGCCCCGGACTAAGTTACAGAGTACGGAAGGTTGGTATGAAGTGGAGTGAGGTTCTGTGGGTGACAAGGAACTGGTATGGCCTCATCTTATTGGAACAGTGGATAGCGTGGGATGTTTCCTAGTCCAGCTTTATGGGCAGAATAGTATGAAGGGAACATCGGACCTCGGAGCATTAAGTGACAGGCAGCCTATTGGGCCAATCAAAGTGCGGGCATCGCGTCCTTTAAAGTGATTGAACCTGAAGGGGCTCAGGGCGGAAGGAGAGGAGCGCTTCTTATTTGCCGGAAGGAGGCTTAAGTTATTGCACTAACTGCAGCATAGCATGCGCTCCTGTGGTTACACGCGCTACACGGATAATAGCACGCCTAGCGTGCAGCCCATTACATTTAAGGCACGCTGTGGAAATAGCGCAAGTACTAGGAGGTTATTCAAAACAAGGAGAAGCGAAGGAGCACATCCAGCTCTTAAACTTACTTTTATTCTTGATCCGCTAAAAGAAGTAGCAGGTTACAGTACCACATTGGATAGGAGAGAGGAACAAAGCAGTGGGGTCAACAAATGTTTTGCGCCAAAGGGGTGTGTGAGTAACAGGAAGTTATTGGCGCTATTTTCTTTTCAACCCCATTCTCTTTTGTGCGTGAAATCTGATACCAAAGCAAGATTTTACCAGGCTGAAGTCGCCGATTAATGGAGCCACCGGCACTATTTTATTTTCTATGCATTTTAGTGGGAGAAAAAAAATACATTAATTCTCAGTTTTTACCCTGGATGGTCGGAAATGTCGATTTCCGATTTTGCAGAAATTCCAATTTCCACCAATGCCGATTACGGATTCCGTGGATTTCCAATCGGTTTCCGAGTTCACATTTCCGATTTTCGAGTAATGTTTTTTTTTTTGGGGCTGGGGGGGGGGTCATTTTTGCATTTTCTGATTGGCCAAATACTTCCGAGTTGTTTCTACATTCTCTGATTGGTCCATTGATTTTGAGTTCTGTGATTGGGCTAAAATTACAGAATTGCAGTAATGCAATATTTCTGCAGAAATCCGATTTTCCAAGTTCCATTTTCAGATTTCCGATCGGAAATTCGGAAATTTCAATTCCGCGAAATCCAAATGAGCATCCCTACCCATTACAATCTAAAAATAAGTTGCGCTTCTGTAGATAAAAACAAAACAAAATTTTACTTGGCTATTTCTCCCATTTATAACAAAACTTAAATTATGCTTTGAAAAATAGGAAGAAAGACCGAGAGCCAAATCTAGTGAAGTATGTCAGACCAATTGATGGAAAAAAATTGTATTTGAAAATATACTCACAAGTGTGGGTCACCATGCAGGCGACCACTGAAAAAGCAGGTGGGGAGAATTATGACCTGACCCCACTCAGGTTTAAAAAGTCGCTCTCTATAGAAGGAAAAATGGGGAAACACCCCTCCACCTAGGGTGGACAAGATATGAGTAGTATTTGGTAAATAGAGGCGCCAGAATAGGATAAAACGAGTTAAAAACCGTAAAATGGAGGGGGTGGGTGGATCCACTACCCTCACATAAAATGACCAGGCTGAATTCAAGCCGTATACAATGTAAAACGGTATTTATTAGTCTCCAAAATACAGTGCAACGCGTTTCACGGGCACAAATCCCGCTTCATCAGGCAATTCTGAGGTAGGAGAACACTAAAAATTGGGGGGCAGGAAGTGAGAGAGGAAAAGAAAAGAAAAAAGAAAAAAGAAAAAGAAAAAGAAAAAACGAAAAAAAAAAACAAAAATCAAAAGATCAGACTATAATGGCAGTTAGGCACATTGCTAGCAACAATGTTGACAAAATATCACACAACAATCTTCTGAGGCATTATACTTGATATTGTGGCTATTAGATGTTTGATTGTTAATGTCTATAACGCTGTCTCTACAAAATTATAAGCCCATGTGATTATAGATATAGTTTGGTGTATAATGACCATTCAGATCTATGGTGAATAATTTACCAAAGGTGTAGTACAGAGTTCCCCTCAACGTGCACGGCGGCATGTATAAAAAGAATAAAAAAGCCATTAAACTTACCAATAGAAGGTCATACATGAGCTAGAGCGCCTCTGCAAAGTATTGGCGCTCTCCTCTAGGTCCTTTTAACAAGTGATGGATGGCTGTAGTCTCCCGCTGGCCGGATTCAAGACCCGGAAGCGGATATGACGCTGCGGTGGTCGGATCTGTTAATAGGGACTAAGGTCATAGCAGAGGATGGAGCCGCACTATGTGACGGCGGCGTAGCGTCTTCGCGTCAGACATACGCGTCATGACGCTGGTGAATGTGTGCGGGGAACTCTAGGGCGGTGTGTGTATGTGGGGCCGCGCAAGCGCATATATAAGGGAGCGCCGCTGTGACCATATTCAGAGAGGGCAAGAATGCCCTCTCTATGCGAGTATGTATCAACAATTAAATAAATGGTAATATGAACCTGGCCACCGTGCTAAATATAAATCTTTGGTCTATTGGGGCCAGAATAATCAGGCCAAGTTAGAATATGTAGCAATGAACACAGCGTATGTAGCTGTGTGGTGGTGAGAGATTCCATGGCCACAGGTGTGTTCTACTGCCACCTCCTGGTCGAATGTTATATTACACTTATCTTAAAAGAAATGCATATACTCTGTGACAATGGTCTATTATTTGTGATCCATCTTATCTGGGCAGTATGTTCCTGGTTTTTAGACAGGACTACCGTTATTAAAAAGGTTATTAACCTAGGGGATTAGTAGGGTAATACGGGTTTGTTCATAATACCTGTTAGTAGGGAGGAATACAAAATCAAAAAATCAAAAAATCAAATCACATTAGGACAACCAAATAGAATGATAAAACATCTGTGTGTAAAAAACATGAAATATGTCTATTTAAAATTGAATTTTTCATATATAACAATACTAAAGGAATGGATAAAAGAGAGGACCAATGTAAACTTTTGGACTGTAATTTTTTTAAAAAAGTAGTTTTTAGTATAGTTTTTCAAGCACCTCATTGAGCCCCTCTGGAGCGAGGGTCCTCAGTGTCTGGATCCAGTACATTTCTCTTGTCCTTATTGCCTCAGAAATATTAGCGATTTGTAACAGTTCTATGAGTGTGATAGTGAGGAATTTGGGATCACCATTATGGTGGATACCGAAGTGTTTGGATACACTGTGTGAGGGATATTTTTTAAGGATATTTCTCTTATGCTGTCCAATTCTGTCTCTAACTAGTTGTGTAGTTCGGCCTACGTATTGTAGTTTGCACGGACAGGAGATGAGGTATATAACGTTTTTAGAAATACAATTGATGTTTTGTTTAATATGGAAAGTAGTGTTTGTAATATTTGAATGAAATTCTTCTGTGGAAACCACAAATTGACAGGCTGTGCATCGTGAATGATTGCATGGGCAGGAGCCTGGAATGGCGGTATCTGTATGATGTGTATCGGAAGTGGGGGTCAATCTCAGTTTACTAGGGGCCAGAAGTCCGCGTAGATTCGGGGCCCTCCTGAATGTCATAAGGGGATCTCTTGGTAATATGGTTCTTAGATGTGGATCCTGTAATAAAATTTCCCATCTATTTTTCAGAATGGAACGAATTTGTGTATGCTGGGTACTATAACCTGTAATAAACCGTGGGAAAGATGATTGTTTCGGGGATTCCTGTATTGTCTTATTGGTATGTGAGGTGGTCATGGCCTTCTGTTTGGCATCTTGGATGAGTTTTTTTGGGTAACCTCGTTCTCTGAATTTTTTTGTTAGGATATTGGATTGAGTCTGAAACATAGAGGAATCTGTGCAATTTCGAAAAATTCTACGGTATTGGCAATATGGTGTATTTGTTGTCCACGGGCGATAGTGAAAACTGTTAAAGTGTATGTAATTATTTGAGTCTACTGCTTTAAAATGTGTTTTGGTATGAATAGTTAAATTTTGTATATAGAGTACTAAATCAAGGAACTCTATAGATGTAGGGTGGTGTTGAGTGGTGAACGTAAGACCTGCTGGATTGTTGTTGAGATATTCTAGAAAATGTGGGATGAGGGTGCATTCGCCCTTCCAAATTAGTATGAGGTCGTCTATATATCTTCTATAGAAGACAATATTTTTGGAGAAAGGGCTATGGTCATTGAATTTAAGTAGTTCCAAGAGCCCCATCGCTAGATTCGCATATGAGGGTGCGAAGGAGCTCCCCATGGCTGTTCCTGTGGCTTGGTGATAAAAACTGTCTGAAAATGAAAATACATTGTGTTGCAAAATGAATTCTGCGCAATTTTTTAAAAAATGTTGTTGTGTGGGGGGCATCTTAGGGTTCGTGGTTAAGTAATAGTCTAATGCCCTGAGTCCAAACGAGTGTGGGATATTGGTGTATAATGATGAGACGTCGCATGTTAACCAACAGTAGTCTGCTTCCCATCCGACGTTTTCTAGCAGACCAATGAGGTGTTGAGAGTCTTTTAGATAAGATGGTAATGATTGTACCAGCGGTTGTAAATGTGTGTCTAAGAATTTTGATAAGTTACTAGTCATGGAGTCTATCCCAGATATGATTGGTCTGCCCGGGGGATTGGTGAGGCTTTTATGGATTTTCGGAAGATGATAAAAGAAGGGGGTTTTTGGGTGATGGTTAATGATAAAATTGCGTTCGTTTTTGGTGATAATATTGTTCAGGAAAGCTTGATTGATAACGGATTTGAGACTGTTGTTGAATGTGGGAGTGGGATCTGTGCTGAGTTTAGTGTAGTGGACGGGATTGTCTAATAGTCTGTGGGACTCCTTGATGTAATCTGTAGTATTGAGAATCACTATGCCCCCTCCTTTGTCTGCAGGTTTGATGGTGATGTTGCGGTTGGTTCTGATTGATTTGAGTGCCATTTGTTCTGGTTTAGTGAGATTGGAAGTGGACGGTAGAAGATCGAGATTCATTTTCTGGAGGTCACTGAGAACTAGAGTATAGAAGGTTTCAATAAAGTTGCCTTTTGAAGCTGTGGGATAAAATCTAGATCTACCTTTTAGCTGTGTGGAGATGAATTTCTCAGTGGCTATGTCATTGGAATTGGCCAGATAGGTTGGATGTTGATCGTTATTGGTGAAAATGAGACTGTTGGCAGTATCTGATAAGGTGGATTGATGTTGTTTAATGGCAAAATGTCTTTTTAATGTTAGTTTCCGTACGTATGAATTAAGTTCTACGAAAAGTTTTGACATTTGTGAGGTATTAGTGGGACAGAAAGATAATCCTTTTTCTAATAGTTCCATTTCTGCTCTGGACAATGTATGGTCTGACAGATTGAAAATACAACGTGTTTGTGCGGCAGGGACGGTCACCGTGTTAGTGATTGTGTGCGGTTTCTTTTTTCCACGCCCTCTTTTCCCTCTTTTTCTGATTCTGGGAGTAGGCGTTTCAGTTTGTGTTTGGGCTGGAGGTAGACCCTCGATGTGGTGGGGCTGGATAATGGTAAGATCAGTGTGTTCTGCGTGATTGTGGAGGGAAGGTCTAAAAAAGAAGAAGAAGAAGAGGATGTGTTAGCTGGACTGAAATGGTTTGTGATAAGACCAGGTCTGGTCTGCAAACTCGGGGTAAGAGTGAAAATAGTGGGTGGAGTGTCTGTGGGGGGTGGTGTATTGTGTACACTGAGCTGTGACAAGCCCAGTGTGTCTTCTTTGTTCTGTTCGTCACTGGGGGCTGTGAGTGTCAGTTGAATGGAATCTTTAATCTGGGCCGTGTTATGTGGACTTGCGACCACCAGTGTGTCTGGAGGGGGCCCATTATGAAAAGTGCACTGAAGGTTGCTGTTTGGATTAAACTCACTATTGATTCTGATGTTGGAAGAAGTCAGTAGTGTATTGGTTTGTGTTTTAGTTTTGATTTTGACCGGGAGTGTTTTCTTGTTTGGTCTAATCTTTTTTTTGGGAGGGGAGAACATTCAAATTGGGGTTAAATATTTTTGTTATGTCTTTTTCAAACAATGTTTTAGTCGAAGTGCCAGCATGTTCAAAACTAAATTTTGTGTTTGTGAGGTTCTGAATCTTATCCTCTTTAGGTAAAGGAGTGTTTTGAGATGTATTTTGAAGACCTGGTCCAGGGGGGGGGATCCAGGGGGGTGGAGGGAAGGGTGGGTAACGTGATGGAGGTGGGGGTAGTGTGGGAGGTGGGATATTAAGACTCATAAGGGGTGGTGGAGGTGGTGTAGGGTATTGCGGTGGTTTTGGGGGAGTGGGGGAATATCTAGACTTTCTCTCCCTTTCTCTATTTTCGGCATAAGCCAGTCTATCACGATTCAATTTCTTCAGTTTAGTATCTATGGTGTCAGCCTCGAATTTTTTGAGGCGTGCTACCAAGCCGGACATAAGTGGGTGATATTGCTTATTTCTGAGGTGTGTGGACAGAGTATCTTTGTGACTAAGTATAATAGGTTGGAGTTCTTCTATTAATTTTGTACGTTTTGTAATTATCCTCTCCATCATCCCCCCTGTGCAAGTTTCAAGATAGATATACCAGTCCTCTGTAAATACAGTGTCTTTTGGAAAGGCTGTAAGGGTTTTTATGCGAATGCCATCAGGCGAGATTTTCTCTGCTATGTAAGTCTGTTGCATCGCTATGTCGGCAATATGGAAGAACTCATCCTTTAAAGCTTGCTCTAGTTTGTTGAAGGTGGGTTTCAGATCCATTTCTGGTTCAGTGGTAGTTGGGGGCGGATCAGCTGGGGCGTCTTGTGTTGATGTTCCTGGGAGAGGTTTGAATTGGGCTAGTAGATGTTCCCTGTGGGTCGCACGTGAGTCAATGAACTCCATTTTGTCGGCTGCAATCGGTGTGTACTCTCTGTTGACGTAGCAACGAGGAAGGGATGTGCTTTGAAAAATAGGAAGAAAGACCGAGAGCCAAATCTAGTGAAGTATGTCAGACCAATTGATGGAAAAAAATTGTATTTGAAAATATACTCACAAGTGTGGGTCACCATGCAGGCGACCACTGAAAAAGCAGGTGGGGAGAATTATGACCTGACCCCACTCAGGTTTAAAAAGTCGCTCTCTATAGAAGGAAAAATGGGGAAACACCCCTCCACCTAGGGTGGACAAGATATGAGTAGTATTTGGTAAATAGAGGCGCCAGAATAGGATAAAACGAGTTAAAAACCGTAAAATGGAGGGGGTGGGTGGATCCACTACCCTCACATAAAATGACCAGGCTGAATTCAAGCCGTATACAATGTAAAACGGTATTTATTAGTCTCCAAAATACAGTGCAACGCGTTTCACGGGCACAAATCCCGCTTCATCAGGCAATTCTGAGGTAGGAGAACACTAAAAATTGGGGGGCAGGAAGTGAGAGAGGAAAAGAAAAGAAAAAAGAAAAAAGAAAAAGAAAAAGAAAAAACGAAAAAAAAAAACAAAAATCAAAAGATCAGACTATAATGGCAGTTAGGCACATTGCTAGCAACAATGTTGACAAAATATCACACAACAATCTTCTGAGGCATTATACTTGATATTGTGGCTATTAGATGTTTGATTGTTAATGTCTATAACGCTGTCTCTACAAAATTATAAGCCCATGTGATTATAGATATAGTTTGGTGTATAATGACCATTCAGATCTATGGTGAATAATTTACCAAAGGTGTAGTACAGAGTTCCCCTCAACATGCACGGCGGCATGTATAAAAAGAATAAAAAAGCCATTAAACTTACCAATAGAAGGTCATACATGAGCTAGAGCGCCTCTGCAAAGTATTGGCGCTCTCCTCTAGGTCCTTTTAACAAGTGATGGATGGCTGTAGTCTCCCGCTGGCCGGATTCAAGACCCGGAAGCGGATATGACGCTGCGGTGGTCGGATCTGTTAATAGGGACTAAGGTCATAGCAGAGGATGGAGCCGCACTATGTGACGGCGGCGTAGCGTCTTCGCGTCAGACATACGCGTCATGACGCTGGTGAATGTGTGCGGGGAACTCTAGGGGGGTGTGTGTATGTGGGGCCGCGCAAGCGCATATATAAGGGAGCGCCGCTGTGACCATATTCAGAGAGGGCAAGAATGCCCTCTCTATGCGAGTATGTATCAACAATTAAATAAATGGTAATATGAACCTGGCCACCGTGCTAAATATAAATCTTTGGTCTATTGGGGCCAGAATAATCAGGCCAAGTTAGAATATGTAGCAATGAACACAGCGTATGTAGCTGTGTGGTGGTGAGAGATTCCATGGCCACAGGTGTGTTCTACTGCCACCTCCTGGTCGAATGTTATATTACACTTATCTTAAAAGAAATGCATATACTCTGTGACAATGGTCTATTATTTGTGATCCATCTTATCTGGGCAGTATGTTCCTGGTTTTTAGACAGGACTACCGTTATTAAAAAGGTTATTAACCTAGGGGATTAGTAGGGTAATACGGGTTTGTTCATAATACCTGTTAGTAGGGAGGAATACAAAATCAAAAAATCAAAAAATCAAATCACATTAGGACAACCAAATAGAATGATAAAACATCTGTGTGTAAAAAACATGAAATATGTCTATTTAAAATTGAATTTTTCATATATAACAATACTAAAGGAATGGATAAAAGAGAGGACCAATGTAAACTTTTGGACTGTAATTTTTTTAAAAAAGTAGTTTTTAGTATAGTTTTTCAAGCACCTCATTGAGCCCCTCTGGAGCGAGGGTCCTCAGTGTCTGGATCCAGTACATTTCTCTTGTCCTTATTGCCTCAGAAATATTAGCGATTTGTAACAGTTCTATGAGTGTGATAGTGAGGAATTTGGGATCACCATTATGGTGGATACCGAAGTGTTTGGATACACTGTGTGAGGGATATTTTTTAAGGATATTTCTCTTATGCTGTCCAATTCTGTCTCTAACTAGTTGTGTAGTTCGGCCTACGTATTGTAGTTTGCACGGACAGGCTCCTGCCCATGCAATCATTCACGATGCACAGCCTGTCAATTTGTGGTTTCCACAGAAGAATTTCATTCAAATATTACAAACACTACTTTCCATATTAAACAAAACATCAATTGTATTTCTAAAAACGTTATATACCTCATCTCCTGTCCGTGCAAACTACAATACGTAGGCCGAACTACACAACTAGTTAGAGACAGAATTGGACAGCATAAGAGAAATATCCTTAAAAAATATCCCTCACACAGTGTATCCAAACACTTCGGTATCCACCATAATGGTGATCCCAAATTCCTCACTATCACACTCATAGAACTGTTACAAATCGCTAATATTTCTGAGGCAATAAGGACAAGAGAAATGTACTGGATCCAGACACTGAGGACCCTCGCTCCAGAGGGGCTCAATGAGGTGCTTGAAAAACTATACTAAAAACTACTTTTTTAAAAAAATTACAGTCCAAAAGTTTACATTGGTCCTCTCTTTTATCCATTCCTTTAGTATTGTTATATATGAAAAATTCAATTTTAAATAGACATATTTCATGTTTTTTACACACAGATGTTTTATCATTCTATTTGGTTGTCCTAATGTGATTTGATTTTTTGATTTTTTGATTTTGTATTCCTCCCTACTAACAGGTATTATGAACAAACCCGTATTACCCTACTAATCCCCTAGGTTAATAACCTTTTTAATAACGGTAGTCCTGTCTAAAAACCAGGAACATACTGTCCAGATAAGATGGATCACAAATAATAGACCATTGTCACAGAGTATATGCATTTCTTTTAAGATAAGTGTAATATAACATTCGACCAGGAGGTGGCAGTAGAACACACCTGTGGCCATGGAATCTCTCACCACCACACAGCTACATACGCTGTGTTCATTGCTACATATTCTAACTTGGCCTGATTATTCTGGCCCCAATAGACCAAAGATTTATATTTAGCACGGTGGCCAGGTTCATATTACCATTTATTTAATTGTTGATACATACTCGCATAGAGAGGGCATTCTTGCCCTCTCTGAATATGGTCACAGCGGCGCTCCCTTATATATGCGCTTGCGCGGCCCCACATACACACCCCCCCCTAGAGTTCCCCGCACACATTCACCAGCGTCATGACGCGTATGTCTGACGCGAAGACGCTACGCCGCCGTCACATAGTGCGGCTCCATCCTCTGCTATGACCTTAGTCCCTATTAACAGATCCGACCACCGCAGCGTCATATCCGCTTCCGGGTCTTGAATCCGGCCAGCGGGAGACTACAGCCATCCATCACTTGTTAAAAGGACCTAGAGGAGAGCGCCAATACTTTGCAGAGGCGCTCTAGCTCATGTATGACCTTCTATTGGTAAGTTTAATGGCTTTTTTATTCTTTTTATACATGCCGCCGTGCATGTTGAGGGGAACTCTGTACTACACCTTTGGTAAATTATTCACCATAGATCTGAATGGTCATTATACACCAAACTATATCTATAATCACATGGGCTTATAATTTTGTAGAGACAGCGTTATAGACATTAACAATCAAACATCTAATAGCCACAATATCAAGTATAATGCCTCAGAAGATTGTTGTGTGATATTTTGTCAACATTGTTGCTAGCAATGTGCCTAACTGCCATTATAGTCTGATCTTTTGATTTTTGTTTTTTTTTTCGTTTTTTCTTTTTCTTTTTCTTTTTTCTTTTTTCTTTTCTTTTCCTCTCTCACTTCCTGCCCCCCAATTTTTAGTGTTCTCCTACCTCAGAATTGCCTGATGAAGCGGGATTTGTGCCCGTGAAACGCGTTGCACTGTATTTTGGAGACTAATAAATACCGTTTTACATTGTATACGGCTTGAATTCAGCCTGGTCATTTTATGTGAGGGTAGTGGATCCACCCACCCCCTCCATTTTACGGTTTTTAACTCGTTTTATCCTATTCTGGCGCCTCTATTTACCAAATACTACTCATATCTTGTCCACCCTAGGTGGAGGGGTGTTTCCCCATTTTTCCTTCTATAGAGAGCGACTTTTTAAACCTGAGTGGGGTCAGGTCATAATTCTCCCCACCTGCTTTTTCAGTGGTCGCCTGCATGGTGACCCACACTTGTGAGTATATTTTCAAATACAATTTTTTTCCATCAATTGGTCTGACATACTTCACTAGATTTGGCTCTCGGTCTTTCTTCCTATTTTTCAAAGCACATCCCTTCCTCGTTGCTACGTCAACAGAGAGTACACACCGATTGCAGCCGACAAAATGGAGTTCATTGACTCACGTGCGACCCACAGGGAACATCTACTAGCCCAATTCAAACCTCTCCCAGGAACATCAACACAAGACGCCCCAGCTGATCCGCCCCCAACTACCACTGAACCAGAAATGGATCTGAAACCCACCTTCAACAAACTAGAGCAAGCTTTAAAGGATGAGTTCTTCCATATTGCCGACATAGCGATGCAACAGACTTACATAGCAGAGAAAATCTCGCCTGATGGCATTCGCATAAAAACCCTTACAGCCTTTCCAAAAGACACTGTATTTACAGAGGACTGGTATATCTATCTTGAAACTTGCACAGGGGGGATGATGGAGAGGATAATTACAAAACGTACAAAATTAATAGAAGAACTCCAACCTATTATACTTAGTCACAAAGATACTCTGTCCACACACCTCAGAAATAAGCAATATCACCCACTTATGTCCGGCTTGGTAGCACGCCTCAAAAAATTCGAGGCTGACACCATAGATACTAAACTGAAGAAATTGAATCGTGATAGACTGGCTTATGCCGAAAATAGAGAAAGGGAGAGAAAGTCTAGATATTCCCCCACTCCCCCAAAACCACCGCAATACCCTACACCACCTCCACCACCCCTTATGAGTCTTAATATCCCACCTCCCACACTACCCCCACCTCCATCACGTTACCCACCCTTCCCTCCACCCCCCTGGATCCCCCCCCCTGGACCAGGTCTTCAAAATACATCTCAAAACACTCCTTTACCTAAAGAGGATAAGATTCAGAACCTCACAAACACAAAATTTAGTTTTGAACATGCTGGCACTTCGACTAAAACATTGTTTGAAAAAGACATAACAAAAATATTTAACCCCAATTTGAATGTTCTCCCCTCCCAAAAAAAGATTAGACCAAACAAGAAAACACTCCCGGTCAAAATCAAAACTAAAACACAAACCAATACACTACTGACTTCTTCCAACATCAGAATCAATAGTGAGTTTAATCCAAACAGCAACCTTCAGTGCACTTTTCATAATGGGCCCCCTCCAGACACACTGGTGGTCGCAAGTCCACATAACACGGCCCAGATTAAAGATTCCATTCAACTGACACTCACAGCCCCCAGTGACGAACAGAACAAAGAAGACACACTGGGCTTGTCACAGCTCAGTGTACACAATACACCACCCCCCACAGACACTCCACCCACTATTTTCACTCTTACCCCGAGTTTGCAGACCAGACCTGGTCTTATCACAAACCATTTCAGTCCAGCTAACACATCCTCTTCTTCTTCTTCTTTTTTAGACCTTCCCTCCACAATCACGCAGAACACACTGATCTTACCATTATCCAGCCCCACCACATCGAGGGTCTACCTCCAGCCCAAACACAAACTGAAACGCCTACTCCCAGAATCAGAAAAAGAGGGAAAAGAGGGCGTGGAAAAAAGAAACCGCACACAATCACTAACACGGTGACCGTCCCTGCCGCACAAACACGTTGTATTTTCAATCTGTCAGACCATACATTGTCCAGAGCAGAAATGGAACTATTAGAAAAAGGATTATCTTTCTGTCCCACTAATACCTCACAAATGTCAAAACTTTTCGTAGAACTTAATTCATACGTACGGAAACTAACATTAAAAAGACATTTTGCCATTAAACAACATCAATCCACCTTATCAGATACTGCCAACAGTCTCATTTTCACCAATAACGATCAACATCCAACCTATCTGGCCAATTCCAATGACATAGCCACTGAGAAATTCATCTCCACACAGCTAAAAGGTAGATCTAGATTTTATCCCACAGCTTCAAAAGGCAACTTTATTGAAACCTTCTATACTCTAGTTCTCAGTGACCTCCAGAAAATGAATCTCGATCTTCTACCGTCCACTTCCAATCTCACTAAACCAGAACAAATGGCACTCAAATCAATCAGAACCAACCGCAACATCACCATCAAACCTGCAGACAAAGGAGGGGGCATAGTGATTCTCAATACTACAGATTACATCAAGGAGTCCCACAGACTATTAGACAATCCCGTCCACTACACTAAACTCAGCACAGATCCCACTCCCACATTCAACAACAGTCTCAAATCCGTTATCAATCAAGCTTTCCTGAACAATATTATCACCAAAAACGAACGCAATTTTATCATTAACCATCACCCAAAAACCCCCTTCTTTTATCATCTTCCGAAAATCCATAAAAGCCTCACCAATCCCCCGGGCAGACCAATCATATCTGGGATAGACTCCATGACTAGTAACTTATCAAAATTCTTAGACACACATTTACAACCGCTGGTACAATCATTACCATCTTATCTAAAAGACTCTCAACACCTCATTGGTCTGCTAGAAAACGTCGGATGGGAAGCAGACTACTGTTGGTTAACATGCGACGTCTCATCATTATACACCAATATCCCACACTCGTTTGGACTCAGGGCATTAGACTATTACTTAACCACGAACCCTAAGATGCCCCCCACACAACAACATTTTTTAAAAAATTGCGCAGAATTCATTTTGCAACACAATGTATTTTCATTTTCAGACAGTTTTTATCACCAAGCCACAGGAACAGCCATGGGGAGCTCCTTCGCACCCTCATATGCGAATCTAGCGATGGGGCTCTTGGAACTACTTAAATTCAATGACCATAGCCCTTTCTCCAAAAATATTGTCTTCTATAGAAGATATATAGACGACCTCATACTAATTTGGAAGGGCGAATGCACCCTCATCCCACATTTTCTAGAATATCTCAACAACAATCCAGCAGGTCTTACGTTCACCACTCAACACCACCCTACATCTATAGAGTTCCTTGATTTAGTACTCTATATACAAAATTTAACTATTCATACCAAAACACATTTTAAAGCAGTAGACTCAAATAATTACATACACTTTAACAGTTTTCACTATCGCCCGTGGACAACAAATACACCATATTGCCAATACCGTAGAATTTTTCGAAATTGCACAGATTCCTCTATGTTTCAGACTCAATCCAATATCCTAACAAAAAAATTCAGAGAACGAGGTTACCCAAAAAAACTCATCCAAGATGCCAAACAGAAGGCCATGACCACCTCACATACCAATAAGACAATACAGGAATCCCCGAAACAATCATCTTTCCCACGGTTTATTACAGGTTATAGTACCCAGCATACACAAATTCGTTCCATTCTGAAAAATAGATGGGAAATTTTATTACAGGATCCACATCTAAGAACCATATTACCAAGAGATCCCCTTATGACATTCAGGAGGGCCCCGAATCTACGCGGACTTCTGGCCCCTAGTAAACTGAGATTGACCCCCACTTCCGATACACATCATACAGATACCGCCATTCCAGGCTCCTGCCCATGCAATCATTCACGATGCACAGCCTGTCAATTTGTGGTTTCCACAGAAGAATTTCATTCAAATATTACAAACACTACTTTCCATATTAAACAAAACATCAATTGTATTTCTAAAAACGTTATATACCTCATCTCCTGTCCGTGCAAACTACAATACGTAGGCCGAACTACACAACTAGTTAGAGACAGAATTGGACAGCATAAGAGAAATATCCTTAAAAAATATCCCTCACACAGTGTATCCAAACACTTCGGTATCCACCATAATGGTGATCCCAAATTCCTCACTATCACACTCATAGAACTGTTACAAATCGCTAATATTTCTGAGGCAATAAGGACAAGAGAAATGTACTGGATCCAGACACTGAGGACCCTCGCTCCAGAGGGGCTCAATGAGGTGCTTGAAAAACTATACTAAAAACTACTTTTTTAAAAAAAATTACAGTCCAAAAGTTTACATTGGTCCTCTCTTTTATCCATTCCTTTAGTATTGTTATATATGAAAAATTCAATTTTAAATAGACATATTTCATGTTTTTTACACACAGATGTTTTATCATTCTATTTGGTTGTCCTAATGTGATTTGATTTTTTGATTTTTTGATTTTGTATTCCTCCCTACTAACAGGTATTATGAACAAACCCGTATTACCCTACTAATCCCCTAGGTTAATAACCTTTTTAATAACGGTAGTCCTGTCTAAAAACCAGGAACATACTGCCCAGATAAGATGGATCACAAATAATAGACCATTGTCACAGAGTATATGCATTTCTTTTAAGATAAGTGTAATATAACATTCGACCAGGAGGTGGCAGTAGAACACACCTGTGGCCATGGAATCTCTCACCACCACACAGCTACATACGCTGTGTTCATTGCTACATATTCTAACTTGGCCTGATTATTCTGGCCCCAATAGACCAAAGATTTATATTTAGCACGGTGGCCAGGTTCATATTACCATTTATTTAATTGTTGATACATACTCACATAGAGAGGGCATTCTTGCCCTCTCTGAATATGGTCACAGCGGCGCTCCCTTATATATGCGCTTGCGCGGCCCCACATACACACACCCCCCTAGAGTTCCCCGCACACATTCACCAGCGTCATGACGCGTATGTCTGACGCGAAGACGCTACGCCGCCGTCACATAGTGCGGCTCCATCCTCTGCTATGACCTTAGTCCCTATTAACAGATCCGACCACCGCAGCGTCATATCCGCTTCCGGGTCTTGAATCCGGCCAGCGGGAGACTACAGCCATCCATCACTTGTTAAAAGGACCTAGAGGAGAGCGCCAATACTTTGCAGAGGCGCTCTAGCTCATGTATGACCTTCTATTGGTAAGTTTAATGGCTTTTTTATTCTTTTTATACATGCCGCCGTGCATGTTGAGGGGAACTCTGTACTACACCTTTGGTAAATTATTCACCATAGATCTGAATGGTCATTATACACCAAACTATATCTATAATCACATGGGCTTATAATTTTGTAGAGACAGCGTTATAGACATTAACAATCAAACATCTAATAGCCACAATATCAAGTATAATGCCTCAGAAGATTGTTGTGTGATATTTTGTCAACATTGTTGCTAGCAATGTGCCTAACTGCCATTATAGTCTGATCTTTTGATTTTTGTTTTTTTTTTTCGTTTTTTCTTTTTCTTTTTCTTTTTTCTTTTTTCTTTTCTTTTCCTCTCTCACTTCCTGCCCCCCAATTTTTAGTGTTCTCCTACCTCAGAATTGCCTGATGAAGCGGGATTTGTGCCCGTGAAACGCGTTGCACTGTATTTTGGAGACTAATAAATACCGTTTTACATTGTATACGGCTTGAATTCAGCCTGGTCATTTTATGTGAGGGTAGTGGATCCACCCACCCCCTCCATTTTACGGTTTTTAACTCGTTTTATCCTATTCTGGCGCCTCTATTTACCAAATACTACTCAAAACTTAAATTATGTTCTTATCACTATTTATGGTGATAATATTTGATTCGCAGAGTTGGATTTTTGCTAGATTGTGTACTCTTTTATGCAGTATTATCCCTCTCCCACTCCGTATTGATAGCCAGATGTGCTCCAGGATTATCTCCCACCCGTATTGATAGCCAGATGTGCCCCATTATTGGGCCCCCTCAGAATAGATAGCCAGATGTGCCCCAGTATAAGCCCCCCAGTATATATAGCCATATGTGCCCCTTTATTAGCGCCTCTTGCATAGATAGCCAGATGTGCCCCTTTATTATCCTCCCACCTATAGTATAGATAGTCAAATGTGCCACTTTATTAACCCCCTTATAGATAGCCAGATTTCCCCTTTCATTATCCCCATATAGATAACCAGATGTGCCCCTTTATTAGCCCCCTCCCATAGATAGCCAAATGTGCCCCTTCATTAGCCCCCTCCCTTTATAGCCAGATGTGCCCATTTATAACCCCCCTCCATAGGATCGGTTGAAAAGGGCGCCCAAGCTGCCTGTATGAAAAGGGCGCCGCCATAGACATCAATGTTATTTCTGGAAATATGGGCTACAAGGTGTAGAAAAGGGCGCCCGAGTTTTGATATAGGCTACAAGTGGGCTCCCCTTTGTAGCCCATATTTTTTCGGCTACAAGGTTTTCGGCTACAAGCGGGCTCCCCTTTGTAGCCTGTATTTTTTTCGGCTACAGTAAGGTGCCCCTCTGTAGCCCATATTATTGACTTTTTTTTGTAGCCTGAGTTTTTATATGGGCTACAAGCGCTGGAAGCCGAATTATTTCATTCCCCCACTATCCATGGCGGCCTGGAGGGGGAATAGTAATTAACACATCCCGGAGTTTTTTTGTAGCCGAAGTTTTTATATGGGCTACACCAGGCGCCTTTTTTTATGTAGCCGAAGTTTTTATATGGGCTACACCAGGCGCCTTTTTTTATAGCCGAAGTTTATATGGGCTACACCAGGCGCCTTTTTTTGTAGCCGAAGTTTATATGGGCTACACCAGGCGCCTTTTTGTAGCCGAAGTTGGTATATATATGGGCTCCACCAGGCACCCTTTTTTACCTGCGCCCTTTTCATGTAGACCCCCCTCCATAAAGCCAGACATACCCCTTTATCCTCCCTCCCCTGTATAGCCAGATGTGCCCTTAATTAGCCCCCAGTAAGATAACCAGTTGTGCCTCCTTATTACCCCCTCATAGCTAGCCAGATATGCCTCTTTAATAGTTGCCTCTCCTCCCCCCTCTCCAACAGATAGGTGGCAGATTGTAGGTCCATAGCTGTCATGCTGAGTGACTAGATAACAGTGGTACAAGGTAATAGTCTTGTTCAGTCAGAACTTGTGCACAAGTTTGTCGAGGTACAGAATCATTAAACAAATCATAGTCAATTCGAGCAGGGTCATACACGTATATCAGATTTCAGTCGAATTACAAGGATCAGGCAATAACTGAGTCAGAGACAGGCCGAGTCGGTAACGGGAATCAGATGACTGAGGTACAGAATCGTCAGGCAAGAGCGCAGTCAAAAGGCAGGCAAAAGTCGATAGACAGATAAATAACAATAGATATGATTTCCTAGTAAATTACAATTTACAGCTATCAATGATCAACTAATAACAACTGACTAACTGGAGTACATATATGTGGTGAGTACCACCATATATGATGTAGCTCAAGAAGCTAGGGCCAAGAACCAGCGAACTGATTAGTATCAAGGCCAGTGAGCAACTGAAAACACTGGCCTTATATACAGATTACAAATCCCTCTGACCACTCCCACAGTGACACCACCTCAGTGACATCACTGCTGATGTCACTAAATCCTCCTTCTAAGCCTGTAAGGCTCATTGTGAACCACGCGCGCGAGTTTGGTCGCATTACGCATGCGCCCTTCAGAACTCACTGCCGGAGGGAAGCCGGGGATGCCGCCAGAGGAAGTCATTGCAGAAGTCCCGCCGCTCACCCGGACCACTCCGGAGATGCCACGGGACCTGCCGCTGGAAGGTAAGGATGTTACATTACCCCCCCTGAGGAGTGGTCTCTGAACTCTCATTACTGGGTTTATCAGGAAATTTCAGATGGAAATCACAAATCAATAAATCAGCGTGGATTTGACGGGCTGGAACCCAACATCTCTCCTCAGGACCATATCCCTTCCAGTCCACCAAGTACTGTAGAGAGCCACAAACTTTTCTAGAATCTAAAATTTTCTCTACTTCATATTCAGTTTCTCCATCAACCTTGACTGGAGGAGGAGGAGTGGAAGGTAAAATAGTGTTAACAGCTGGTTTCAACAGGGACACATGGAAAGACCTGACCCCTTTCATAGATTGAGGATGTGTCACTCTATAAACGACATCATTGATTTTTTCCTGAATGGGATAGGGACCAATAAACCTAGGACCCAGCTTGGCAGACGGCTGGCGTATAGGAATATTACGGGTAGACACCCATACCATATCCCCTAGGGAGAAATCAAGCTCAGGTAAGCGATGGGCATCAGCATAATCTTTCTGACGAGATACAGCATTCCTCAGATTTTGCTGTACCTGAGGCCAAATTTGCTGAATGAGAGAGCTCCATTCCTATAGGGCTGGAAAAGAGGAAGGAGAGGATGGAAAAAAAAGTAAATTTAGGGTTCTGGCCTGTTACTACCAAAAATGGTGATAATTTGGTAGAAGTGTTGGGTAAATTATTAAAGGCAAATTCAGCAAAAGGCAAGTACTCCAACCATGTGTCCTGACAGTCTGAAACAAAACAACGTAGGTACTGCTCTAATGATTAGTTGGTTCTTTCTGTCTGTCCATTCGTTTCAGGGTGAAAGCCTGAAGAGAAAGATAGTTTAATACCCAATAAGTTACTAAAAGCATGCCAGAACCGGGAGACAAATTGGACCCCTCCGTCAGACACAATATTTTCCGGGATACCATGCAAACTGAAGACATGTATAATGAACAATTTGGCCAATTCCTGAGCTGAAGGTAGTCCAGGAAGTGGCACAAAATGCACCATCTTACAGAAGCGATCTACAACCACCCAAATTACTTTTTTGCCTCCAGAGGGAGGCAAATCCACCATGAAATCCATTGATAAGTGGGACCAGGGTCTAGAAGGGACGGGCAGTGGCATAAGATAACCTCAAGGAGCACACCGAGAAGCAGGGACGTAGCTAGAAATCACTGGGCCCCATAGCTAATTTTTTTCATGCCCCCCCCCTCACCCCCAGAGTAAATTCACCCTCCCCACCCCCAGAGTAAACTCTCCCTCCCCCAACACACACTTGCACACATTACAGAAAATATTACGGGAATATTGTTGTGGCCAGTTACTTACCTGGGGCTTCTTCCTGCCCCCTGAAGGCTCCTGGTCCCACACTGTCATTCTGCTCTGCTCTATTCCCTTGTTGTCCCCCACCAACTGCCGCATGCCTGGCCCCCTTGGCCAGGGGCATTCTGCTTTTACGCAAGTAAAAAATTGCAACTGCACATGCTCAGAACGGTCCCGGCAACAAGAGGAGGATGAAAGAGGTGTGCGGCCACGTAGACGGCAAATGGCTGAGTCACCCAGCTTTCAGAGTGGGACAGCGGAGGAACGGAGCAGCGTAGAATGATGGCGAGGGAGCAGGAGGACTTCAAGGGCTGAAAGAAGCATCAGGTAAGTAAGTGGACACATTAATATTTCCTTCAAGCAATACTGAAAAGGGAACTGAAGTGAGAGGTATATGGTGGCTGCCATATTTCTCTCCTTTTAAACAATACCAGTTGCCCGGCTGTCCTGCTGATCTATTGGGCTACAACAGTGTCTGAATCACACCAGAAACAAGCATGCAGCTAATCATCTCAGATCTGACAATAATGTCAGAAACACCCGATCTGCTGCATGCTTGTTCAGGGGCTATGGCTAAAAGTATTAGAGGCAGAAGATCAGCAAGACAGCCAGGCAACTGGTATTGCTTAAAAGTAAATACATATGGCAGCCTCCACATCTCTCTCACTTCAGTTGCCCTTGAAGTGAATAAAAAAAACAGATACTTTCCTATGGTGAGGGAAGGCTCTGGGACCTATAGAGCCTCCCCATTCCTTTTACAGTCCCCTCCTTCCAGCACTGTCACCCCCGTTTGAGGCCATGGAAGTGTTCAGTAGCCTGAGTGCTCCCGAAGATGGGTGGCTCTGTACTGCGCATGCATGAGCACGCTCTCCTGCGCACACATGCAGTACAGAGCCATCCGTCTTCAGGAGCACTCAGGCTCCCGAAGACTTTGATGGACTCAAATGGGGTGACAGCGCTGGAACGAGGGGACTGTAAGAGGAACGGGGAGGCTCTATAGGTTCCAGAGCCTTCCCTCTCCATAGGTAAGTATCCTTTTTTTATTTTAAAATTCACTTCAGTCTTGCAACATTACACTATGCACGCACGCACGCGCACACACACACACACACACACACACACACACACACACACACACACACACACACACACACACACACACACACACACACACACACACACCCTTCTCCACACACAGTAATTTAGTAATTTACACACTTCCCTCTTCTTCTACACACACACACACAACAAGATAAAAACACAAAGTAGGTTACAAAACACACACACACCAAGTTACAGAACGCTCACGCACACACACACACACACACACACACACACACACACACAGTAGGTTACAAAACACACACACCAAGTTACAGAACGCTCACGTGCTCACACGCACTCTCTCTCTCTCTCTCACCATGGCCCAGCTACTCACAGTGCCACTTGAAAGTCTCTTCATGCTGTCTTCCGATGCTGTGACCGGGCAGACAGACAGGTAGGGGCGGAGCTACACGTGGGATGGGTAGGGCTACATGCGGGAGGGGTGGAGCTACACGCTGGAGGGGCGGGGCCATAGCCAGCGCTGCTCTTCTGTGTTCCGGGCCAGGCCGGAACTATGAAGTAAGTGTCGGCAGACGGAGGGATATGCAGAGGGGCAGCAGGTGGAAAATAGTCCCATTTCACCTGCCAGCCTCTTTGCAATGCTGCAATGGGGGGTGAGGGTGGTCACTCCAGCAATCCTGAATGGGCCCTGGGCCCATGATTAAAAAAAAGAAACAAAGCACGAAACAAAAATAGGCTGCAGGACAGGCAGGCCCCCCAGTTGAGGCGAAGAGATCCGGGCCCTATAGCAACGCCATGGTTGCTATAGTGATCCCTACGCCTGTGCAGAGAAGCTTTGTTTCTGGCACAAATGGTGCATGCTGCCACAAAAGCCTTACAGTCCTTTCTGAGAGAAGGCCACCACACGTCGAGATAACAACTCCAGAGTTTTATTTTCACCTGGATGACCTGCCAATTTGCTATCATGAAATAGCTGTAAGACCTGCAGATGATGCTGTAGAGGATCGTAATCTACCCCAGGTGGTTTATAAATAGGAGTATCTACTTGATATGACTGTAATAATACATGAAGATCAGGAAACTCATTAGTCTGAAGTGCAGCAATTACACAACTAGAAGGTAAGATATTTTCAGGTGGAGAGGGTGAGAGGCAGTTGTTTTCAGTTCCTGGATAAGGCATCAGCCTTAACATTCTTAGAGCCTGGTTTGTATGTAATTATGAAATTAAATTAAATTAAATTAAAACATGAAAAGAACATAGTCCATCGTGACTGTCTGGGATTCAATCTTTTAGCTCGCTCTATATATTCCAGGTTCTTATGGTCGGTATACACAGTAATAGGATGTAAATCTCCCTCCAACCAGTGTCTCCACTCTTCAAATGCCATTTTTACAGCTAACAGTTCCCGGTTACCTATATCATAGTTTCTCTCGGCTGCAGAGAATTTTTTAAAGAAAAACGCACATGGATATAGGCGTTCAGGCTGACCAGAAAATTGAGATAAGACAGCTCCTACTCCTACCTCGGACGCATCGACTTCAACAATAAACGGTAACGTGACATCAGGATGAGTCAGAATGCGGGCTGAGCAAAATGCATTTTTTAATTCAGAGAAGGCCTCACTAGCTTTAATTGGCCAATTTACAGGATCAGCGTCTTTTTTCGTCAGGTCGGTAATGGGTGCTACTAATGTGGAAAAATCTTTTATAAACTTGCGATAATAGTTAGCAAACCCCAAAAATTGCTGAATAGCTTTTAACCCCTTGAGTTGAGGCCATTCCAGCACTGCGGAAAGTTTCTTAAGGTCCATGGAGAGACCTGAGTCAGGAATTATATAGCCAAGAAATGGAACCTGTCTCACCTCGAATAAACATTTCTCTAACTTTGCAAATAGAGAATTCTCTCTCAATTTTTGTAATACGTATCTCATGTGTGAGGAAACGTGGAAAAGCCGCCGCTAGTACTCAGAGTAAGGCGGCTGATTCCGCGTTCAACATGGCAGCTGGCGCGCAGTCAGAGCGCGGAGAAACCGCCGCATGCCCAGACAACAGGGCGGCGGATTCCACTTCCGACGCGGCAGGTTGCACGCATAGGCCTACTCCTATCAGTAATGCTGAATGCGGAGAAAACGCCGCACGCACAGACAGCGGGGCGGCGGATTCCGCATCCAACACAGCAGAAACATTACAACACATGTCTGGTGTGGCTGGGACTGATAGTCCACACTGGTTCAGGAGGACGCGCGCGCGCGCAGAGAGGCAGGGCTTTTATGACAGTCAGAAGGGGGTCAGCTGACCAAGCCGGTCAGCTGACAATTTCAGCAGCTTTCATTGGTCCAGCACTTAGGGGAGGCGCTGGAGAGCGCTGGTGTATATATACTGGGTGCTGGTCATTTCTCTGGTGTCTGGCGGTGCGATCACTACGTGGTAGCACTCAGACCTTGTCAGTATCTGTTATTATCTGTGTTATTATCTAGACCAAGTTTCCAAGGTGTTAATGATAAAGGAACTCACACCTTAGTCTAGGAATTCTGTACCATCTGTATTATTATTATTATCTAATCTAGTTCCAGGAGTGTTGAGAATCTAGGAGCTCACACTCAAGCCTAGGCATTGTTGATTATCTGTTATGACCTTCTGCTTTCCTGACCATTCTTCTGATCTCTGATTCTGTACCTTTGTCATTCTGATACTCTGTTACCAAACTCTGCTGGTCTTAGGATTCTGTATACTGTCTCTGTACTTTATCTGTCCGTCTGTTGCCGACCTGGCCTGTCCGACCTCGAGAACTATCTTCCCTGTTTGGAGATAGTTCACAGACCTGTCAGTCCTGTCAGTGACACTTCACCATTGGTGTCACTCACTCTCTGGTCCTTCCCACTCTCAGCCTGGCTCCGCCCCTTGGGGAGCATCAGGCCATTGGAAGGAATCTGTTCTCTGAGCAGTATCTCTTACTGCCTTGCACCCTCTATACGGGTGCTCTCTGCACCAAACACTCATATTACTCAGGTGTCCAGAGGTTAGAAATATATCTGATTATCGGTGATACTGCAGATCATCAATAATCGGGTATATAGCTGTATTTTCGGTGATACTGCAGATCACCGATGATCAGATCCTCTCTGTGTTACACTGATCGTCGTTACAGAACGCCAGACCAAACCCAAATGGACGCACTGTATAGCCATGTTGAAGTCCTGACCACCGCGGTAAACCAACTTTCCGCGGCAGTTTTGAACCAACAGACCCAGATCTGTCAGATATCTGGGGCTATTCAGGAACTTCAATCAGTGCGATCTCCTCTTAGCACAGACATACGTATGCCTGTACCTGAAAAATTTTCTGGTCACTTCCTGAAATTTTAGGAGTAGAGTGTTATCATACTTTGAGTTGAGACCTAATTCTTCAGGAACTATGGCCCAAAGGGTTACATTTATTAAAACTTTGCTATCAGGTGATTCTCAGACCTGGGCGTACAGAATGCCTGACGGAGACTTGGCCCTAACCTCGGTAGAGGAATTTTTAAAAGCCATGTCTATAATTTACGATGATCCAGACATTGCCTCGACTTCTGAGCGGAAGCTCAAACAGTTACATCAAGGCAAAAGTCCGGTGGAAGATTATGCTGCTGAATTTAGGAAGTGGTCAGTATCAGCCAGGTGGGAGACCTTTGCCCTTTTAGATTGTTTCTTATCAGGGTTGTCAGATGAGGTTTCCGATCTTATGTTGAGTCAGCCTGAACCTAAGTCCATCGATGAGGCCATTTCATCGGCCATCAGGATAGATCGCCGGCTGCGCTATCAGAGGCAGACCCGGGGTAGTAGCCATGTGAGAATGGTATCCCACGCTGCGCCCCCTGTGATTCCACCTCCTCCCGTCTCGCCTCCCCCTGAGCCAATGCAGATTGGGGGTAGTACCCTAGGCGTGCAATTTTTACCCCTAGAGGATAAGCGGTTACTTCTTCCTTGTATGATTACATGGGAAGATAAATCTGAAGTCTCTGAGGCCTTCATTGATTCAGGCTCAGCGGCCAATTTTATGGATTACGAATTTGCAAAGAAATTAGGTGTTCCGCTCACTCCAGTTAAACCACCCCTTCAGGTTACAGCAGTGGATGATTCCCCCTTACAGCGTAACCATCCGCTGTCCCAGACACCAGAGGTGGAAGTCACTATAGGGGTGCTGCATAGAGAGAAGTTGCAGTTTTTTTGTATTGCGCATGACAACCTCCACAATCATCCTTGGCATGCCGTGGTTACACCGTCACTCCCCTCAGATAAATTGGGCTACCGGTCAGCTAACGAGCTGGTCAGCCCACTGTTTTCGTCTTTGTTTAGTGAAGGTGACCTTAGGCCAGACCAGGATTCATGTGGAGAGTGTTCCGGAACCATATGTTGAGTTTTCGGACGTGTTTTGCCCCAAGGCTGCCGATAAACTACCTCCACATCGCCCTTTCGATTGCCCGATTGATCTCCGATCAGGTTGTATGCCCCCTAGAGGTCATCTCTACAATTTTTCTGGGCCAGAAAAGGTGGCTATGCAAGAGTACATCCGTGAAAACTTAGCTAAGGGATTTAATTGTCCTTCCCGGTCGCCTGCCGGAGCAGGTTTCTTTTTTGTAAAAAAAAAAAGACGGAGGTCTTCGGCCATGCATTGATTACCGGGGACTGAATAAAATCACAGTTAAAAATCGCTATCCGTTACCTTTGATAGACGATTTATTCACTCAAGTCACAAATGCTAAGATTTTTTCGAAATTGGATTTGCGGGGTGCATACAATCTGGTGCGGATCAGAGAGGGCGATGCATGGAAGACGGCCTTTAACACACCCGACGGGCATTACGAGTACCTGGTGATGCCCTTCGGGTTGTGTAACGCCCCGGCCGTCTTCCAGGAACTCATTAATTAAGTTTTCAGGGAGGAGTTGGGTAAATTTGTCCTAATATACCTGGATGATATACTGATCTTCTCAGACAACCTCTCTGAGCACAGGGCTCATGTCAAATTCGTGCTGCACAAGCTTAGACAAAACAGGCTTTATGCTAAATTGGAGAAATGCATTTTTGAGGTGACATCTGTCGCTTTTCTGGGATACATAATTTCCACCTCGGGCCTTTCTATGGATCCCGCCAAAGTCTCTGCTGTCCTGGAATGGCCCCAGCCAGTAGGACTCAAATCTCTCCAGAGATTTTTAGGGTTTGCGAATTACTATAGAAGGTTCATAAAGGGGTACTCCACAGTCATAGCACCCCTCACCAGTCTCACTAAGAAAGGGGCAGATACCAACCACTGGTCCCCCGAAGCTCTGGCCGCTTTCTCCACTTTGGAAGAACTGTTTTGCTCTGCACCCATATTGAGACACGTAGACACCTCTTATCCATTCATGGTAGAGGTTGACGCCTCAGAAGTTGGGGTAGGGGCTGTGCTGTCTCAACGCTCTGGGCTGCAGGGAAGATTACACCCGTGTGCCTATTTCTCTCTGAGGTTTTCACCAGCAGAGAAAAACTACGATATAGGCAATAGGGAGCTCCTAGCCATCATTAAGTTGGCCTTTGAAGAATGGCGTCATTGGCTAGAAGGAGCAGAACATACGATTACAGTCTACACTGATCACAAAAATTTGGAATACATTGAGGGGGCTAAGAGATTGAGTCCCCGTCAGGCTCGGTGGTCACTGTTTTTCTCGAGATTTAGATTTGTAATTACGTACACTCCGGGTAGTAAAAACATTAAGGCGGATGCCTTGTCCAGATGTTTTGAGCCAGAGACAGCACAGCCCTCGGAACCAGAAACCATTGTTCCACAGAAGGTAGTGCTGGGAGCCACAGCGACTTGGAAAGACTGGACGGAGACTTTAAGTTCCTTCCAGCAGGATGTCCCTGAGGGAAAGCCTGAAGGGGTTATGTTTGTGCCACTACCATTTCATCTCCAGATTTTGCAGATGTTCCACTCGCACAAGAATGCCGGGCACCCAGGGGCCTCCAGAACGCAATACTTGGTTGCTAGATGTGCTTGGTGGCCTTCTCTGGCAACGGACTGCAAGGAGTATGTTAGAGAGTGTGCAGTGTGTGCAAAAGCAAACCCTCCCGTCTGGTACCTGTGGGAACGTTGCAGCCTTTGCCCACCCCGAGTGAACCATGGACCCATTTGTCCATGGATTTTGTAGGTGAGCTTCCTAGGTCTGAAGGCATGTCGGTCATTTGGGTGGTAGTCGACCGTTTCAGTAAAATGGCCCATTTTGTGCCCTTGAAAGGACTCCCCTCAGCCCAGGAGTTGGCCGATCTTTTCATCATCCACGTTTTCCGACTTCATGGAATTCCGGAAAACATAGTGTCAGATCGGGAAGTCCAATTCGTTTCTAGATTTTGGAGGGCATTTTGCCATCAAATGGGCATGGAACTGTCATTTTCGTCGGGCTACCACCCACAGACCAATGGTCAGACGGAGAGGGTTAATCAGTCATTGGAACAGTTCTTGAGGAGTTATGTTGCAGAAGCACAGGGTGATCGGGTCAAGTTTTTGCCATATGCAGAATTTGCGCACAATAATTTGAAAAGCTCTTCCTCTGGGTTCTCTCCGTTTCAGGTGGTAACTGGAAAGTTGCCCAAGTTTTCCCCATTGCCAGTAGCCTCCACTCCGTTTCCAGCTCTGGAGGCTTGGCAAAAATCATTCAAAACCATTTGGGGAATCGTGAAAAGTAATTTAGAAAAGGCTTTTCAAAGTCAGAAAGGTCAAGCTGACAAGAAACGATCCTTAAAGTGGAAGTTCCAACCAGGAGACCTGGTCTGGGTGTCCACACGTCATTTAACCCTGAAACAACTCTCGCCCAAGTAAGGTCCCAGGTTTGTGGGCCCTTTTTCTGTGACCAGAAAGATCAACAATGTTACTTATGCCATTGATCTTCCTGCCAGCATGCGTGGTGTAAGATATTTTCATGTGTCCCTGCTTAAGCCAGCAGTCCATGTGGGTGCCACTCCTCCTCCTCCTGTGATGGTAGACGACCAACCTGAGTATGAAGTAGAACATTTTTTAGACTCACGGGTAGTGCAGAACTCACTACAGTATCTAGTGCACTGGAAAGGGTATGGTATGGAGGAGAGAACATGGGTACCTGAGTGTCGCATGCATGCGGACAAATTAAGAAGGGAATTCAACACTCGATATCCTGAGAAACCGAGTCCACTCCTCAGGGGAGGGGTACTGTGAGGAAACGCGGAAAAGCCGCCGCTAGTACTCAGAATAAGGTGGCTGATTCCGCATTCAACATGGCAGCTGGCGCGCAGTCGGAGCGTGGAGAAACCGCCGCATGCCCAGACAACAGGGCGGTGGATTCCGCATCCGACGCGGCAGGTTGCACGCATAGGCCTACTCCTATCAGTAATGCTGAATGCGGAGAAAACGCCGCACGCACAGACAGCGGTGCGGCGGATTCCGCATCCAACACAGCAGAAACATTACAACACATGTCTGGTGTGGCTGGGACTGATAGTCCACACTGGTTCAGGAGGACGCACGCGCGCAGAGAGGCAGGGCTTTTATGACAGTCAGAAGGGGGTCAGCTGACCAAGCCGGTCAGCTGACAATTTCAACAGCTTTCATTGGTCCAGCACTTAGGGGAGGCGCTGGAGAGCGCTTGTGTATATATACTGGGTGCTGGTCATTTCTCTGGTGTCTGGCGTTTCGATCACTACGTGGTAGCACTCAGACCTTGTCAGTATCTGTTATTATCTGTGTTATTATCTAGACCAGTTTCCAAGGTGTTAATGATCAAGGAACTCACACCTTAGTCTAGGAATTCTGTACCATCTGTATTATTATTATTATCTAGTCTAGTTCCAGGAGTGTTGAGAATCTAGGAGCTCACACTCAAGCCTGGGCATTGTTGATTATCTGTTATGACCTTCTGCTTTCCTGACCATTCTTCTGATCTCTGATTCTGTACCTTTGTCATTCTGATACTCTGTTACCAAACACTGCTGGTCTTAGGAATCTGCATCTGTATACTGTCTCTGTACTTTATCTGTCCGTCTGTTGCCGACCTGGCCTGTCCGACCTCGAGAACTATCTTCCCTGTTTGGAGATAGTTCACAGACCTGTCAGTGACACTTCACCATTGGTGTCACTCACTCTCTGGTCCTTTCCACTCTCAGCCTGACTCCACCCCTTGGGGAGCATCAGGCCATTGGAAGGAATCTGTTCTCTGAGCAGTATCTCTTACTGCCTTGCACCCTCTATACGGGTGCTCTCCTCAAAGTATTACTGTTGCAACAAACACTCATATTACTCAGGTGTCCAGAGGTTATAAATATATCTGATTATCGGTGATACTGCAGATCATCAATAATCGAGTATATAGCTGTATTTTCGGTGATACTGCAGATCACCGATTATCAGATCCTCTCTGTGTTACACCGATCGTTACATCATGTGTACACGATGTTCCGGTAATGAGCTGGAATAAATTAGGATGTTATCCAAGTAAATGACCACAAATTTGCCTAAAACATCCCGAAAAACATTGTTAACAAAGTCTTGGAAGATGGCCAGGGCATTACACAGACCGAAAGGCATAACAAGATATTCGTAGTGCCCATCTTGAGTATTGAAGGCTGTCTTCCATACATCTCCCTGACGAATACGAATTAGATTGTAAGCCCCCCGCAAATCGAGTTTAGAAAAGATCCTGGCCACCGACAATGGCATTGTACCAGGCAACAATTCTATCGGGCAATCATATGGCCTGTGTGGGGGTAATTTATCTGCAGACTGGGTGGAAAATACATCAGAAAAGGCAGTGTAAGGTGATGGAACCTCATTACTATTTAACTCTAGGCTAGATAGCGAGAGCCCCTTGACACAATTCGCTTGACAGTGGAGAGACCATGAGGATAGCTGTCCAGAATCCCAATCAATCCCAGGGTTGTGGAGCTGTAACCATGGCAACCCCAGCACCAAGGGAATGGAGGGCATACTTATAACAAAAAACTGAATTTGTTCAAAATGCATAGCACCTATCTGTAGTGAGACTTCTGGAGTAATATCAACAGGTTCTTTGGCCTGTAAAGGAGAATCATCAATGGCAGTGACAAATATGTTGTTCTGCAAGGGTCTAACCGGAATACCAAGTTCAGTAGCGCAAACTGAATTTATAAAGTTACCTGCAGCACCAGAATTTACAAAAGCTTGATAATGTATAGACCTATTGTTCCATGTTATGGTAACAGGTACCTGTAATTTTTTACTTTTGAGGGGAGCAGACAGACCACCCAAATGAAGTCCCCTTTCTTCACTTATTCTCATTGACAGAAGCACTTAACTGAGCAACAGAGTTGGTTAACTGGGTCAACTGATTTTGCTGAGTTGCCACCTGCTCAGTGAGCTGATTGACGGCTCCTGCTAATGAGACAATCTGCCTCTGCAGTTCGTCCATTATCTTTACGGGCCTTGATAATGTCACGCTGAGTGACTAGATACTTATAGTATAACACAACAATGGTACAAGGTAATAGTCTGGTTCAGTCAGAACTTGTGCACAAGTTTGTCGAGGTACAGAATCATTAAACAAATCGTAGTCAATTTGAGCAGGGTCATACACGTATATAAGATGTCAGTCGAATTACAAGGATCAGGCAATTACTGAGTCAGAGACAGGCCGAGTCGGTAACGGAATTCAGATGACTGAGGTACAGAATCGTCAGGCAAGAGCGGAGTCAAAAGGCAGGCAAAAAGTTGGTAGACAGATAAATAACAATAGATATGATTTCCTAGTAAATTACAATTTACAGCTATTAATGATCAACTAATAATGACTGACTAACTGGAGTACATATATGTGGTGAGTACCACCATAGATGATGTAGCTCAAGAAGCTAGCTAGGGCCAAGAACCAGCGAACTGATTAGTATCAAGGCCAGTGAGCAACTGAAAACACTGGCCTTATATACAGATTACAAATACCCCTGACCACTCCCACAGTGACACCACCTCAGTGACATCACTGCTGATGTCACTAAATACTCCTTCTAAGCCTATAAGGCTCATTGTGAACCACACTCACGCATTTGGTCGCACTACGCATGCGCACGTCAGAACTCACCACCGGAGGGAAGCCGGGGATGCCGCCAGAGGAAGTCAGCGTGCCCGGACCACGCCGGAGATGCCGCGGGACCTGCCGCTGGAAGGTAAGGATGTTATAATAGCATTGCACTGCATCGGACAATGCAAGACAGTGGTTAGATAGATTTTTTTCATGCTGAAATCTATTAAAAATCTATGTGCTAAGTGTGGAGGGATTCAATCAGATATATTCCTCTCTGATCAGATCATGATCTGAGAGGAATGTATGTTTTGGCCACATTGACCAGACACCAAGAAAATAAACCCTTCCATTTTTTAAAGTCAAATGAAACTTCAGGCACATTTGAATCTAGAGCTTAGCCTTCACATATGTCTTTTTCTTTTTTGTCTAGTAGCTCTCTTAAAAACAGTTTATTTCTTCTTTTTTTCCCATCTGTTGCTTTTATCAGTGTGACACATTTATCTCCAGCAGATCTCACATGTGATTTTCGTTCCTCTAAAGGTCACAGGAACCATGTAAGATAGTAACAGGCCTAGATACAATCAATTAGATGGACTTGCTATGTAACCCACTGCGAGCTTTAGCTGTAATAATTGTATCTTAGTGATTCCCTCTAATTTAAAAAGCCAAAAGCACTTACATGTTTCGTGCTCATCGTTTAATAGATTTACCCTGGAAACAAATGTCATCCAATCTCTTAGTGCAAAACTTGCATTGTGAGTGTAAAATAATTGTGATACGTGGAAAGGAACAAACTTGCTCAAGGTTGTGTCATTTGTTCACTGCATTCATTTTCTTTGAAGCAATATGAAGAATTGAAAGTGTTTCAGAGCGTAGGCAATTATCTTACAGAGCAGGAAATAAGGTAGCACTAGCAGGATTAATTTAATCAGCTCACAGCATTGGCTAAATTGGGTTCTGCAGCTGTCCTCAGATCATCATGCCTCGTCGCTACACCAGAGAAAGCCACTCAGTTTTCAGGCACAGCACATACAGAGGACATAGTTACCGTAGAAAATGCGGGATACAAGTGGAGTTTTGGATCTGAAGCACATTGTAAACCCAAGATGAGAGTAATATGGAGGATACAATATCTATTTCCTTTTCAGCAATACCAGTTGCCTGGAAATTCTGTTGATCTTCTGGCATGAGTAGAGTCTTTGTTGTCACAACCCAAACAAGCAGTGGCTATCCAATCAGACTTCAGTCATCTGATCTGCATGCTTGTTCAGGGTCTATTGCTAAGAGTATTAGAGGCAGAGGACATCCGAACAACTTGCATTGTTTAAAAGGAAATAAATATGGCAGCTTCTATATCACTCTCACCTTGGGTTCGCTTTATTTTGACAGTAGCATCTGATGTGGTCTAAATGTGAATATTGGGATAAAGATAAGACATAACAAATATCATTTAATAAAGGCAGGTTTGGTATGTGTTTATGACACCCACTAATGGGAGCTCATAAAGTAATTAACCACTTCAGGATCACAGGTTTTTTCCCTTAAAGTGAATGTTAACCGTTTCAAAAAAGAAAAAGTCAGATACTCACCTAAGGAGAGGGAAGGCTCGGTCCTAATGAGCCTTTCCTCTCCTCTCCCGGTGCCCGGTCCCACGCAGGATCCCCTGTGGCAGTATTTGAACAGTTCGGTCAAATACTGCCACTTCCGCATGCCGAAGGGACCTTTCGGAAGCCTTTGGGAGCACTCGGGCTCCCGAGGACGGGGCCGCTCCATACTACGCATGCGCGAGTGCCCTCTATGACGCGCTTGCGCGTATGTAGTATGGAGCGGCCCGTCTTCGGAAGCCTGAGTGCTCCCGAAGACCACCGAAGTCCCTGCGGCGGCGGACGCGAACGGGGGAGCCAGTGCAGCACCGAGGGCACCAGGAGAGGAGAGGGAAGGCTCATTAGGACCGAGCCTTCCCTCTCCTTAGGTGAGTATCTGACTTTTTTTTTTATAGCGGTACCCATTGGCTTTAAAAACCAAAACAACTTTCACATTTCAGCGCTCCTCCCATTCATTCAGCGATAACTTTATTGTTACTTATCACACTGAAATGATCTATATATAGTTTTTTTCGCCACAAATTATGCTTTCTTTGGCTGGTAGTTTTTGCTATGAATTATTTTATTTTATATGCATTGTAAACGGAATAATAGGGAAAAAAAGAAAAAAAATGATTATTTCTCAGTTTTCAGCCATTATAGTTTTAAAACAAAATGTGTTTTGGTACATAAAACCCACACATTTTATTTGCCCATTTGTCTGGTTTATTACAACATTTAAATTGTGTCCCTAGTAGAATGTATAGTGATAATATTTTATCTGGAAATAAAGGAGCATTTTTCCATTTAGGGATTTTTAATACTTTTTCGCTTATTATAAGAACTTTTTTTGCAAAATTAACAGTGATATACTCTCATGACATCCGTATTAGAAAAGTCCCTAGGGTAACTATTTATGTAAAAAAAATGAAATGATGTAATTTTTTACATTTTTTTTAACAAGTGTTTTATTTCTATAACTGTGGGGCAGGGTTGGAAGGGGTTAAAAGTAATACAATAAAAAAAAATAATAATCCGCACGTGTAGTTTAAAGGGGCGTGAATATGCGTACCAAGGATCCTAAAGTGGTTAAACTGTACATAAACATGATACAAACAACTTGAATAGTGTTGATTGATCAAGAAAAAAGCAGGTCCGGCACCAGTCTTAATGCTTCAGTATTGATTTAATCCAACAGGTACATCAAGGAAAAAGAGGTACAGAAGGCGGCCTGACAGCCGTTTCGCAGGTCTCCCTGATTCGTCAGAGGCCAATAGTGGGGTACACACAACGCTCCTCTCTTATAAATAGTAAATCTAAAGTCCATGAACTCACCCCCATCTTGGCTTCCTCACAATGACGGCCCGCCGCGGCTGAGTGGTATCCGCCCACTTCCGCATACACCTGCAGCGCTGCTCTAGCCAATCATTGGGGGAGACCTGACTGGCCAATCGCGGCCGGGAGATCTCGGTCACGTGTGGCCGTCAGGACGTATTGCGTATGACGCGGGGGGAAGAGGAGCGTGTTGATAGGGGTTGCCTAGGTAACAATACACGCTGGGCGCATTCCTAAAACAGTGCATTGCACCTGATCGCCCAGGCAAATCTCTCCCTAAATCGCTCCTCCTATAGAAGATATAAAGTTCATACAGGTCAGGGGAGTTGTCTGTATCAAGATCTACAAGGATAAATACATATATACAGATATCCATATATCGAGGCATATGACCATGAGTCACGCCCATTTAGGTACGTCCCTCACTTGCTACTTAGAGCACAGGTCTAGCTTTCGCTCATGCCTTCCTTGTCACTCATCCACAGACACTCCCCCTCTCAGTTTAGATCTTCTAGTGGACAATAAAATTTTGACAGCAGAAATCCACGTTACCATGGCATTTTTAGATGCATTTACAGACAGTTATGCAGCTTGTTAGTGGTTGCATCCGCTTACCACTCCATGTCATGGTATATCAACGTGACCCTCTGCGAGGAGACCTTTGTGTCACCCTAGGAACAAAACATAATAACAGACAGAATTAAAATCAATTTACATATAAAAACAGTACATAGAGGTAGCATTTCTCAGGGTGAGGCAATTCATATTCAAAAGTAGCACTATCACAGCATATTTACATATACAAGGATTCCCCTCATAGAATTGACACTTTAATATTTCTCCAAAAAGCAGAATAATTCATTTCTTTCATTGAGGCCTAGACGGCCACAAGCTTTAGTTCGAGAGATCAGTTTCGCCTCCTCCTGTCTCAATATTTTCTCCCAGTCACCCCCTCTCCTCGGGAATTCTACCAATTTAAGGCCTGTGAATCTTAAAGGGGAGGTTACATCACTGTGTTCTTCCAGGACATGCTGTATTAAACGGGCAGCTCCCTTTTTTGTTTTCAATGAATTAACATGTTCTTGAAATCTAGTACACATCTGTCGGGTTGTCATCCCGATGTAGTACCGATTGCATGGACACAAGACTGCATACACCACGTACTTAGACCGACAATGGATGAAATCTTTAATCTGGACTGTCATACCACCCAGAGTAATTTTCTTACCTGGTATGAATTCCACACAGTGGTTGCAATTACCACATTTGAAACATCCAGTCGGTCGCGCCAAGGTTAACCAGTCTTTTTGTTTAATGTCCCTGCACTCGCTCCTCACCAGTGTGTCACCAATTGTTTGTGCTTTACGAAACGTAATTAGGGGTTTTGGGGTTAGAATTTTACTGTAAGTGGTATTCCCCCTCAGTTCGCTCCAATTTTTGTGGATGAAGGTTTGCATTGTTTTGTGCATGGGTGAGTATTCACAGATAAAGGGTATCACCCATGCACAAAAAAAATATTGAGACAGGAGGAGGCGAAACTGATCTCTCGAACTAAAGCTTGTGGCCGTCTAGGCCTCAATGAAAGAAATGAATTATTCTGCTTTTGGAGAAATATTAAAGTGTCAATTCTATGAGGAGAATCCTTGTTTATGTAAATATGCTGCGATAGTGCTACTTTTGAATATGAATTGCCTCACCCTGAGAAATACTACCTCTATGTACTGTTTTTATATGTAAATGGATTTTAATTCTGTCTGTTATTATGTTTTGTTCCTAGGGTGACACAAAGGTCTCCTCGCAGAGGGTCACGTTGATATACCATGACATGGAGTGGTAAGCGGATGCAACCACTAACAAGCTGCATAACTGTCTGTAAATGCATCTAAAAATGCCATGGTTACGTGGATTTCTGCTGACAAAATTTTATTGTCCACTAGAAGATCTAAACTGAGAGGGGGAGTGTCTGTGGATGAGTGACAAGGAAGGCATGAGCGAAAGCTAGACCTGTGCTCTAAGTAGCAAGTGAGGGACGTACCTAAATGGGCGTGACTCATGGTCATATGCCTCGATATATGGATATCTGTATATATGTATTTATCCTTGTAGATCTTGATACAGACAACTCCCCTGACCTGTATGAACTTTATATCTTCTATAGGAGGAGCGATTTAGGGAGAGATTTGCCTGGGCGATCAGGTGCAATGCACTGTTTTAGGAATGCGCCCAGCGTGTATTGTTACCTAGGCAACCCCTATCAACACGCTCCTCTTCCCCCCGCGTCATACGCAATACGTCCTGACGGCCACACGTGACCGAGATCTCCCGGCCGCGATTGGCCAGTCAGGTCTCCCCCAATGATTGGCTAGAGCAGCGCTGCAGGTGTATGCGGAAGTGGGCGGATACCACTCAGCCGCGGCGGGCCGTCATTGTGAGGAAGCCAAGATGGGGGTGAGTTCATGGACTTTAGATTTACTATTTATAAGAGAGGAGCGTTGTGTGTACCCCACTATTGGCCTCTGACGAAGCAGGGAGACCTGCAAAACGGCTGTCAGGCCGCCTTCTGTACCTCTTTTTCCTTGATGTACCTGTTGGATTAAATCAATACTGAAGCATTAAGACTGGTGCCGGACCTGCTTTTTTCTTGATCAATCAACATGAATTCTCCTAGGTAGAGAGCACAGTCTGTTCAGCTTCCAACTGCTTTTAGCCAGTGTGCACGAGTGCCAGTCACCCTTGGCTCTTTTTCCCTTCGAACTTGAATAGTGTAATAACAGAAAATCATAGTTACTTTGTTAGAAATAATTTAAAGAGACTCTGAAGCCAAATTAAATACTTCTTTTTACCTGCTATTTATCTTAAGTAATATGAGCAGTGCTGAAACGCTGCATTCCCGCAGCAGAACGAGGTGTTTATACCCCCCAAATCTTTCACTGAGAGGGGCGGGGAGAGGCGGAGATCTGCGGAGATTGACTCCAGTAGAGGCAGAGGTACAGCGCAAAGCTCTGTCTCCCCGGGCAGCAAAATCCACGACCTGGAAAGTTGTAGATTTTTTGGTGTATAAAGATGTCGTTCTGCCGTGGGAATGCGGTATTTCAGCACTGCTCATATTGCTTAAAGGACATCTGAGGTGAAAATAAACTGATGAGAAAAACAATTGTATCCATCCTCCTTCACTTATAAATGGCTTTTTTTTTAGATATCTCACAGTTTTATTTTATATTTAATCTAGTTTTTAAGTTTTTACAGTTTCATTGTCTCTGCTCAATGACACCTTCATTAAAGTATGACTCAAATCTATGAATTATTCACCCTTTTTATCGCTTTCCTGCTCTCAGAAGTCATTTACTGATAGGAAAGTATTTTATGGCTGTAATTACTAATCAGTGAGGGTTATGCGATAGTCTGACCCAGTCCGACCCACACAGAAACTGTCACTTGCATACCTGATTTTTAACTCTTTCAGGCAGAGAAAGGAAAAAAAAGGAACACAGCCTAGTTATTTGTGTGCTTGGCACTATACATACACATGTCTAACGTATCATGTCACATGTCACCTCGGTTGTCCTTTAAGATAATTAGCAGGTAAAAAGAAGTATTTAATTTGGCTTCAGACTCTCTTTAAAGGGGTACTGCCAATTCGGGAGTCAGAAATTACAGTGAGTTGTGTGCCTTGGAGACCTGCACTTTTGGTGGAGGGTAATGGAGGAAATCTTAAGGTAACCATACATCTAGCGATGATGAGCAAATTCAACCAAGAGACAAATCTCTCTCTAATCCTGAGTTAGAGAGAAATCTGTTGGCTGCCCATACACCGTTGGCCGATTCCCGATCAATTTTATGCTGAAATCGATCCGTAATCAGCCTTGTGCCACCACATCTGACCGCCTCGCCACCCCAACGCTATCCCCCTAATGTTAAATGTCCCCCGGTGCCCAGTGCAAGTGATACATTACCTGTCCACGGCCTCAGCTTGTCCCGCGCTGGCTTCCAGATGCACTCTATTCTCCATACACACGTGCCACGTGTTTGCCTGGTAAAGTGTCATCTGACGTCATACGCACGCCCTTGCTAGACAACCACGCATGGCCCACGTGTATATAGAGCGGAGTGTGCTTGAAGCCAGCAGGAGGACATGAGTATGCTGCAAACAGGTAATGTAACGTATATCTTGCACTGGGCACCAAAGTGACATTTAATATTAGTGGGTACAATGCCGTGGGTTTCATCATGTTCGTCGATCGACCTGAAATTACACGGCATTACTGCCACGCACTCAATCGAGCAAGTTGGCCCAACATCTTGCAGCATGTGCGGTTGACTTATGCGACCAATTTCATCTCTTGTTTGGCATGATTGTCAGAATGACTAATCAAAATCCAAGTCCAAATAGCCCAGCGCACAAACAGTCAAGATACAGGACGGTTAGATGCACCCAATTGGCATGAAGTCCTGGGACGGTGTTTTGCAGGAGATTGTGCGTGCCAATGCGCGCTCATCTCTGCTTGAATGGTCTCCCAGTGGTGATCACCGCTAGGAGACTGTTAGATGGCAAACCACCATCTATTTACTCTGTACAGCGCTGCGATCTTACCATGTGTGACATGGCTGTCCCCCTGGGGGGTAGAGAAGCTGAAGCCTATGACAGCCGATCGCACTGATTGGCTGGTGGGGGGAGGGAGGAAGGGTGGCTTAAAAAAATTATAAAAAAATAGCAACATTTATTGTAAAAATAAAGAAATAAATATTTACACAAAATAAATAAACTTTGGGGGAGCGATCACAGCCCACTGTCAGAATTCTAGCGGTTTTATTTATGCAGGAAAAGCTGTCATATGTGTATGTTTTAAGTTTTAATGTTCTATGCAAAATTTCACTGTAAACTGTAAAGTTATAGTACTTTTTTTTAAAATATTGCTCTGTGACATCTCAGCATATTCCAGACCGTGGAACTCATAATTATTATATTATTTTAGTTACAAGAAGCTAAAACATTCTTTGTTTATGCTACAACCATCTTTCAAATGCAGGGCCGGATTATCCATCAGGCACCTCAAGCAGGTGATTAGGGCCCAATTATGGGTCCAAGGGGCCCCATCAGCACCTAATCCACCAGTATTAGAGTGAGACTTTTACCTGGCTGCTGTAGCGCTGCTGCCACTGTGCTAATATGTGCTGGTATGTATCGGTTTCTAGATATGTGCTGAGCGGCTCGCCAGTCGTTGTCATGGTGAACAGACGCTCTCTCTGTTTGCAGAGAGTCAGCATGATCACAGAGGCTGGCTGATGCTGCTGACTGCATTCTCCCCAGCACTGATTAAGTCCGGCCCTTCTGTTCCTGCTGAATGTGGCTCAGTGTGACAGGCATACATCAGGTGACCCTGGAGTTGAAGGGTTTGCTTATTGCTAGCAGAGTTTATCTGTAGAAGGAAAGTCATGGATGGATGGATAGATCACACTCATCTCCCCTTTCTCGCCTCTCGTGCTGAGTGACCCTGGAGTCAGAAGGTCAGTCAGGGCAGCATTCACTTGTGGAATGGAAGTCAGATTCCACACCAGACAGATAAGGATGGAGCACACTTATGGGGTCAGGCTGCTGCTGGGATCTGTCTGGCAGTGCAGGGACTCAGGACGCTGTGAGGAGTATGCTCTTTCCTGTAATCTACTGATAATAATGATATTGTCACCCTCCAGTTATTCAAAACATATTCATTTCCTCTCTGGTGCTTATGTGGGTGCAGAATGCACAGCCACTAAACGTTACAAGCAGTCCGATTATTTTTTTGCAGCGATGCCTCCTGTTGCTGATGTACACAAACCCTATACTTTAATGCAACACAGGTTAGATTGAGCATGGGGAGAAGTGATAGTGAGAGCTTCTGCGAATCAACCTTTATTGTAGTTTTACTTTAAAACACCCTCCCCTAAATGTTACTGTCTTCCCAGTCCATATAGTAAAAAACAATAAAGCTTGGGCTATTTGTGTCAAGAAGGAATACAAATTTTTATTGACGCAAAACTGACAATTAAATATCTCAAAGAACAATACAAAGTAACCTATTATGGCCAACAAATCAACTAGTTAAAACAAGAGCCTAGCAGATAGCTTCATAAGTCAGCTGTTCAAAATTATATACATTCCAGATTGCAATGCATGTATGGCATTATGACAATCATACATCCATCACTTGCCTTAATGTGGAATTCCAATAAAATTGATTCATGTTTGTGGCAGTAATGTGACAAAATGTGGAAAACTTCAAGGGGGCCGAATACTTTTGCAAGCCACTGTAGATGTTTGATCGGCTTTGCAATTATCTTCCTCAGGAAGGCAGCCCAGACTGATTACTCTGCTTAGGGCCCTGCTTGGTCTTAATCCGGCTCTGTTCAAATGTCAAGGTTAGAGGCGCAGTATGTGCAGACAGAAAAGCAAGTTTTAAATTTACATTACTGCAGCAGACATATATATATATATATATATATATATATATATATATATATATATATATATATATATATATATATATATATATACATTTGCTCAGTAATTACACATAAATAGTATTAATCTAAATATTAATAATCAATACAGTTCTTATAAAGAAAGAAATAATTATTGTTAAACCCCATAATTACAAATAATAGAATTTAATACTTTTAAATACAGTTAAATGCTGGATTCTGCCAGTGATGCTTTGGGGCAGTGAAACATTTTCGTGGGATTGTTTTGGTTCTGGAGGATTGTTGACACGTTACAAGGCCGTCTCAGCTAGCTGAACACTCATAGCTGATAACATATGCTATGTTTTGGGAACAGGCCTCATAAAATATAAAACAAAAAGAATGTGTTTTCCCAATTAGTTAAATATGTTAAAATGGTGACATCTGGTGGTTGAAAATATTATATTTATTTCTTCTTAAGAAAGGCAAATATATAGAAAATTATTTTATATTATTGCATTTTAATATGCGATTCATCTTAGATGATTAATTGTTTTAAGAAGAATTATATAATAAGCTTTATATTTAAATAAGTATATTAGAAGCCCTGTATGTTTCAATAAGCCTTAAATTGCTGAAGACTCTTTACAGTGTTACAGTGTCAACCTGACCAATCTTATGTCTGGGAAAAAACAGGCACATTCCAAACTAATTAGCAGAAGGACACATTATCAGAAATGCGCCATAAATGACATTGTTTACTGTTTGGAAAATCAATGTCTGGGGCAAAAAAGTCAACCAGCAGACAAGATGGCTGGTGACGTCCATTTTTAATTAACTGCGTCAGAAATGACCTAATCAGAATTTATAAACAATAATACAGTCCTGGGCAAAAGTTTTGAGACTGTCAAAAATATTAGTTTTCACAAAGTTTGCTGCTAAACTGCCTTTAGATCTTTGTTTCAGTTGTTTGTGATGTACTGAAATATAATTATAAGCACTTAATATGTTTCAAAGGCTTTTATTGACACTTACTATTGACACTTACATGAGATTTATGCAAAGAGTCAGTATTTGCAGTGTTGGCCCTTCTTTTTGCAGGACCTTTGCAATTCGACTGGGCATGCTCTCAATCAACTTCTGGGCCAAATCCTGACTGATAGTAACCCATTCTTTCATAATCACTTCTTTGAGTTTCTCAGAATTAGTTGTTTTTTGTTTGTCCACCCGCCTCTTGAGGAATGACCACACATTCTCAATGGGGTTAAGATCTGGGGAGTTTCCATGGACCCAAAATTTCCTCGGATTCAGGGAAATTTCAGATTAGGCAGCCATATTGCATCCAATCACTATAAAAGTAGGAGCTGAAAGCTCATAGTTTGCAATAGCCTTCCAATCTCCCGAGAAGACACACAAGGCAAAAGCTACCTTCCCACAATGCTGAAGAGATGATAGAGAAGGGGTAATATGCTTTATATTCTGGTGATTTACTTTATTAATTTTTCAGCATTAAGTTTTGTTAAGATGTTAGCAAGAAGCTTTTTTTAGAAGTTATTTTTTATGCTATTTCTTTAAGAAGATTACTACAAGTTTTACACAGCTACTAGATACACAGCTACTGATACAGATGAGACTACGTTTGATCTTATCCTACATAATACAAATATTATATACTTTTTTGAATGTACTTAGAAGATTGATGATTGCTTGACTCTAAAGCCTTGATGAGATGAACTACTGTTAGAAGGAAACACTACTTGGAACTGTTCATATTTTGTATATATGCTATATGATAAGCAAATACAATGTTTTATATAAAATTATATACTGAGTGCTCTGATTCATTTCAAGGTATACCATCAATCTATAATTACTGTTATAGAGGGTTCAGACCCCGCTATGCTGGATTTATATGATAACAACGCTTTAAGGGCTGGTCCTTTACTGAGTTAGCAATCATGAAAAAGGCAAGAACCGCACAGGTTTTTGACAGTTGGCGCCCAACAGTTGATGGTTATCTTGATTGTTATCTTGAAATATACTTTCTATGGTGGAAGCATGGTGGAAAAAAGTACTTATACACATATATAGAGTTGGATATGCATATGAAGCATCTAAAATCTGAAGCAAAGAAGGAAGATATTCTAATGCTTTCAAGTCTCACAGAAGAGAATTGCTAATGAGCACACTCAGTTTATAGTCTATGAAAAGACTGAGAAGAGAAGATAAATACTTTGGCCTATAGAACCTAAGAAAAGGAATAGCGCTACATGTATTTTTATATCTGACAAAATGAAGCAGATTATATTGAAGCAGCATATTGAAGCAGAGTATATAGCGATACATTATAAAAATGGCTACCTTAGAAGTGCAGGAAAACTTTTTGAGACAAAGCTCAGTGAAAAAGAAAAGTGAGAGAGCAGTTTTTGTAAAAGAAAGAACATTTTTTATATACATAAGAGATTCTGCTAGAGAGAAAGAGAATTAACATTGTTTTTTTATACTAGACAATTGAACAGACTTTGTCATGAAAGCAAAAGCTCCTATAAATAACTTTTTTGAAAGAAAAAGAAAAATCCTGTTTTAAAGATGTATGGCTCTTTTAAAATAGAAGACCGCAGATACAAGACCAGTTACAACTGACATAAATGAGATGTAAGAAGAAATGTTTGCTTTTATTTTTTTACCATGTTTATGGAACAAGAATCCTTAGTGTATGGTTAGCACTATCAGATGCCGACACAGGAGAAGACAAGACAACCCTCCAACTGGCAGCAACACAACATCTATTCAGAAATAGACTTAAAGCGATATGACACTTGATTTTTTTTTCTCTCTATTTTTGAGGCTAGATTCTATTAAAAAGCATCAAAAGGCTCTATTTTTGTGATGACATTATACTAAGAAGCAGTGTTGCCTACCATCAGTAAATTTACTGACAGTCAGTAAAAAAGTCAACAAATCTGGGCTGTCAGAAAAGTCCATGAAAACATTTGTGGTGTCAGTAAAAAAAACCCTCTCTCTTTCTTAGAAGATCACAACACTTACCGCTTATCAGTTCACGTATCACTCTGGAATGTACACTGCTCTAGCTAAAGGTGGCCATACATCTGTAGACTTGGTGGCCGATCGACCATCAGATAAGACAATTATTATTGATATTATAAAAACCAGTGCCATCCAGAGCATGCCTAGTTGACAATCAAATCAATTTTGGGCCGAAATTCGGTTGCATGTATCGATCGCATGTAACAACCGGACATGCTGGAAAATCTCAGGTTGGCATGCGATAAGGTGTGCAGCGGTCAGTGCTCCGATATTTAAGCACAAATGTGAAGGAAACCCCCTGGTCGCATCCCCCAAATGTAAATGTATCAAAGTCCCCCCCCCCCCCACAGATGCCATGCATTAATAATTCACCTGTCCGGTGTCCGCCACTGCACTCTTCTTCCTCATTCGCGCCCCACGTGGTTGCTGGTGTATTGCACATAAGGGCGCATGTGTGATATCTTTCATTTAATTTCAATAATATTAGATGTCAGTAAAAAAAGTTTTCTGTCAGTACATTTTTTGTGCTTTGTCAGTAAAAATGTATTTCCGAGGTTGGCAACACTGCTAAGAAGGTTTGACTAAAGAAGAATTGAAAATTTTGCTACTGAAGCTTGGAAGTCTCACAAGATAATCTCTTTTGTCTGAACCAAAGAAGACTCCAAACAAGCATTCCTTGCAGGCACCAAGAAGAAACCCGCTAAGATAAGCGATGAAAGCCACATGCTAGAAGACTATGCAAAGATATCAACATGAAGACAAGCCATTGAAAGAGGCTATGCTATAAGAAGCTCTGATCTGGAAACAGCAGAAGAAGAAACAATTGGAACTGGAGTAACCAGAGAAGTGTGAGGACTCTTTAACAACTCCGACCACTGGTTGACGCACCAGCTGAGAGAAGATTGAGACAGCACTAAGAGAAAAGTGGGCCTGAAGGAATACAAGAAAAGAAGAACAGACAGAAGAAGACATCAGGTTAAAATATAAATGAGATTATCAGGTGAGTGAAGAGAGAGCATTAGAAGATGAAGATGGAGATATTCCGTTTCTACAGATAAATTAGATGAACTAGAAGAGGACATATTTTTGACATAGAAAATACCAGAATATGAGTGAAAGAAGCTTTTGGTAGATATTTGAAAGTACAATAGAGACTGCTACATCAAATTACCGTATTTAGCGCCGTATAAGACGCTTCGGAATATAAGACGCACCCAGGTTTAGAGGGCAAAAACCAGAGAAAAATAATATATACTAAACCTGGTGCGTCCATATTCCAGGAGCGTCTTCTACATGTTATCCCTCAAATGGTGTCCTCATGTCTCCACAATTGTGTTTCCCATGTCTGCCCCAAGTGTCCTCCTGTGTCCCATTGTCTCCCCATGTGTCCTCTGTGTCCCCAATACCTGCCCCATGTGTCCTCTGTGTCCCTCATACATGCCCCATGTGTCACCCGTGCCTGCCCTATGTGTCCCTCATGCATGCCCTATGTGTCCTCTGTGTCCCCCATACCTGCCCCATGTGTCCTCTGTGGCAACCCTGCATGCCCCATGTGTCCTCTGTGCCCCTCATGCCTGACCCATGTGCCTGTGTCCCCCATGTGTCCTCTGTGTCACCCATGCATGCCCTGTGTCCTCCATGTGTCCCTCATGCCTGCCCGATGTGCCTGTGTCCCCATGTGTCCTCTGTGTCACCTATGAATGCCTCATGTGTCCCTCACGCCTGCCCTATGTGCCTGTGTCCCCCGTGTGTGTGTAAACTGTGGCTGCACCTAACGTGTGCCTCTGCCCTCTCCCGATGCCTGTTATGTGTTCGGCTGCGTGTCCCCCGCGAGTGTATACTATGCCCGCTCCCGCCGTGTGCCTTATCTCCCTCCCCCATTTGGTTGCTGCCCCCCCGGGTGTTAATCTGCAGCGGGCTTACCTCTCCGCCATGCCCGCGAGAATTGGAGACTTCCTTCACAGCCGCGCATCTCGCTCTAGTGATCGGCATGTGATAATGACGCAATCATCACATGCCGATCACTAGAGCGAGATGCGTGGCTGTGAAGGAAGTCTCCAATTCTCGCGGGCATGGCGGAGAGGTAAGCCCGCTGTAGATTAACACCCTCGGGAAGCAACCACGTGGGGGAGGGAGATAAGGCACACGGCGGGAGCGGGCATAGTATACACTTGCGGGGGACACGCAGCCGAACACATAACAGGCATTGGGAGAGGGCAGAGGCACACATCAGGTGCAGCCACAGTTTACACGCACAGGCAGGGAATTCCCGACGTGGCGGCGGGTCGCGGTCCGTATCGGCGGGCGTTTATATGTCGGGGATTCCCTGCCTTTGTCGTATAAGATGGGGGGCTTTTTTTCCCTATTTTTTGGGGAGAAAAAGTGCGTTTTATACGGCAACAAATACGGTAAGATTTCAAGATCAAGACTAAGATGTCAAGATCATCTAGTTATAGAAGAAGAGAGCCAAGTTAAAGATTTTTTAAAGGACTTAAATATACATAGATATTCTATTTTTGATTCCATATACAAAGAAGATGTGGAAGAAATAGATTTTTCTACCTATGCAGCACTATACTGCCATGCTACAAATACAGAAGCAGATGCAATAAAGACTTATGAAGTTACAGGAAGAAAGCCATGCTACAGGAGAAACAAGAAGATAACTGTTCACAACAATAATGACATACAGCAATCAAGCTGGTACTACAGAAGACTGCACTAAACTACATTATATGTACAAGATGATTAACCTCCCTGGCGTTCTGATTTCCGCGGCCTCAGAACGTTTTTTGCAATTTTTTTTTTAATTTATCATGTAGCCAGCCTAGCGCTAGCTACATGATTCTCCCCTCCCTGCGGCGTCCCTCCCACCCCTCCGATCCCCGCCGGCGCAATCACCCGTCCGGAAATCCCGTTCTGAACGGGATTTCCAGGAGAGCTTCCCCCGTCGCCATGACGATGCACGTCGTGACGTCATCGACGTCGTGATGTCACATTGAGACCCGATCCACCCCTCAGCGCTGCCTGGCACTGTTTGGCCAGGCAGCGCACGAGGTCTCGCCTGGGGGGGGGCCTGCATCACGGCGGGTAGCGGCGGATCGGCGGCGGGTGGCGGCGTTTGGGTGAGGCACGCAGCAAGCAAAGTGCTTGCTGCGTGTTTAAAAAAAAAATTATTCAAATCGGCCCAGCGGGGCCTGAGCGGTGACCTCCGGCGTCTTTGGACGAGCCTAGCTCATCCAGAACGCTAGGGAGGTTAAGGGCCTAATGTGAAGAATGAAGCCTGAATTGATGAAGACTTTTAAATACATGAAGGAGAAAAGAAGTTATGTACACCAAGAGACCGGAAGAGAAAATCCATGCCTTAGGTAATTGACTGATGAAGTTCAACGAGAAGAATTTCAAGTTGATACTCTATTCAGGAAGTGTGATGCTTTTTAGTTTACTAAAGTGATGAACAGATAACAAGAGAAAATGTTTTTGTAAATGGACAAGGATTTACTTACTGATGTCAAGCTATGATAAAAGCCATGACACACATGATGCCACAAATGAAGATATCAGGAATCAGGAATCAGGAATCAGGAATCATTTATTTCGCCAAGCATGACTGGGTCATGCCCGGAATTGGGTTTGGCACAGTACATTTGGCTCAGAAGGGAGGAACAGAAAAAAATTTACACGTACACATGTCAGTAGCAGACGGTTACAGTTACAATTACACATGTCAGTAGCAGACGTTTACATTTGCTTTCCATTTGTATTTACATTGTACATTACATTTGCGTTAACAGTTTGCATACTAGGGCAGCAGTTGGCTCTGTCCGTGACAGTTCTATATTGCATGGGGGTGCCCTGGTGGGGAGTATGTTGAGGGAGTTCAGGAGGCTGACGGCTGAGGGAAAGAAGGAATTACTATGCCTAGCCGTCTTTGTGGAGATGGCCCGAAGCCTTCGTCCCAGTGGCATCGGACTAAAGTAGCAGTGGCCCGGGTGAGAGGGGTCGTTAGCAATCTTCAGGGCCCTCGATCTCAGTCTTTTGTTGTGTAGGAGGGCAAGTGAGGGGAGAGGTCTCCCAATGACCCTCTCCGCCGCCCTGATGACCCTCTGAAGTGAGTGCCTGTCGCTGGCGGTTGCGCCAGCGTACCAGACCAGAATGGATGAGCAGAGGATCAACTCAATGGTAGCGGAGTAGAAGTTGGTCAGAATCTCTTGGGTCATGCCAAACTTCCTCAGCTGGCGGAGGAAGTACAGTCTCTGCTGGGCTTTTCTCTGTATCGCGGTGATGTTGGGCCTCCAGGTGAGGTCACTGGAGATTGTGGTTCCCAGGAGGCGAGCGCAGGGTACTCTTGCCACCTCCGTACCATCGATGTGAATTGGGGGTGGGGTGGAAGCGGACCTTCTGAAGTCGACAATTAGCTCGACGGTTTTTGCAGTGTTTAGCACCAGCCTGTTCTCCTTGCACCAGAGGGAGATTCTCTCCACCTGCTGACAGTATTCCTGGATATTGTTCTTGGTGACAAGTCCAATGATAGTAGTATCATCGGCGAACTTGATGACCTTAACTGAGTCTGCCCTGGATCTGCATTTGTTTGTGTAAAGGGAGAACAGCAGTGGAGACAGGACACATCCTTGGGGTGCACCTGTGTTTGTGGTCATACTTCGTGATTTGATGTCCCCCAGCCTGACGACTTGGGTCCTGTTGGTGAGAAAGTCTGTGATCCAGAGTCGTAGGCTTGGGTGCACTCCCAGTGCAGCTAGTTCTTCCTGCAGAATGCGTGGGCAGATGGTGTTGAACGCCGAGCTGAAGTCCAGGAGTAGGATTCTTGCGTACGTGTCTGGTCTATCCAGGTGGTCATAGATAGATTCAAGGCAGATGTTTACTGCGTCGTCAGTGGACCTGTTTGCCCTATACGCGAACTGATAGGGATCCAGAAGGGGCAAGGTGGAGAGTTTGAGGTTGGATAGAACTGCTCGCTCCAAGGTTTTCATTATGACGGACGTGAGGGCCACTGGTCTGAAGTTGTTAAGCTCGGAAACTCCCTGTTTCTTAGGGACCGGGATGATGGTCGACCTCTTGAAGCAGGCGGGGACCTTTCCTTCCCTTAGTGACTTGGTGAAAACGGAGGAGAGGATGGGAGCAAGCTGCCTGGCGCAAGTTTTCAGGCAGGCTGGAGTCACACCGTCAGGGCCAGGGGCTTTCCTGATGTTTAGTGTTGACAGGAGTTGCAGGACATCAGCCTCTCCCACCGCTGGGGAGGGGAGTGGGCTCGTGATGTACTCCTCGGTGCGTGGAGGGGGAGTGAGAGGTTCCAGGTGCTCCCCCAATTCTTCCTGTCTCTCAAACCTGCAGTAGAACTTTCCGAGTTCTTCTGCTAGTTCTGGGCTGGGTGGTGCATGTTGAGGGGGGGGTTTGTAGTTGGTGGCAGTCCTGAGCCCCCTCCATACAGCCCGTGAGTCGTTTGAGCGCAGGTTTTGCTCCATCCTCTCAGCATATTCCCCTTTGGCGGCCCTCAGTTCCCGATTAAGGTCGTTCCTCGCCCTCCTGTAGTCAACCAGGTTGCCGGACCTGTGTGCGACTTCCTTCTGCCTCCGGAGTTGCCGTAGCTTGTTGGTGAACCACGGCTTGTTGTTCGGGTAGACCTTGAAGGATTTACTTGGTATGCAGGAGTCCTCACAGAAGCCAATGTATGAGGCAACGTTGTCAGCCCACACATCCAGGTTTGGCGCTTCCAGGGTCTCCCAGTCAGTGCAGTCGAAACATGCCTGGAGTTTAAGCTTGGCCTCATCCGTCCATACTTTGACGGTCTTGAGGGTCGGTTTTGCCGATTCTAGGCGTCTCCTGTAGGTGGGGATAAGATGGACTAGGCAGTGATCGGAGGAGCCCAGAGCCGCCTCTGGGACAGCCTTGTAGGCACCCTTCAGTGCTGTGTAGCATTGATCGAGGGTGTTCGTACCCCTGGTGGGGCAAGCCACGTGCTGGTGGTATGTGTGGCATTTCCCGGCGAAGATTGGCCTTGTTGAAGTCCCCCATGATCACGAATAGTGAGTCTGGCTGGGATGTCTCCCACCGCGAGATGGTCGCACTTAGCTCCAGCAGGGCAGATTTGGCATCAGCGTCAGGAGGAATGTACACTCCGACAAGGACGTAGGAGGAGAACTCGCGTGGAGAGTATGATGGCCTGCAGTTGAGTAGTATGAGTTCAAGGTCAGGGGAGCACTTCCTGGTGAGAACTGTTGAGGAGGGGCACCATGATGAGCTGATATAAAAGCAGATACCCCCACCTCTTTTTTTCCCGGAGAGTCCCGGGTCTCGATCTGCCCGAGTGAGGCTGTAGCCTGGGAGCTGGAGAGCGTTCTCAGGTATGTCCCCATGTAGCCATGTTTCCGTGAAACAGAGGACTGGAGTTGTCTTGCTGAGGTCTCTCCTGTCACAGAGGAGGCGAAGTTCATCCAGCTTGTTAGGAAGGGACCGCACATTTGCCAGGAGGACTGAGGGGATGGCTGATCGTAGACCTTTCCTCTTAAGCCTCACACGGGCTCCTGCCCGACAGCCTCTGCGCCGCCGACCTGCCCAGAGGTCCAGGGCCGGATCCAGGGTCTGTCGTATGTGATTCCAGACTAGTTTGGACAGGAGCCTGGCTGCAGGGGGAGAGGGGACACGTGGTTCCCACTGCAGGAGCTGCTCCCTGGTGTACGTGGTGCGCGTAGCAGTAAGTGGGCCATGGACCTTGGTGTGGGGGCGAGAGTTGGTGGATCGCCAGGGAGGGGTGGTAGAGCATGGCATCACAGTGGAGGCCTTCCGTATACCTCTCCTGAGTGTGCACAAGTCGGACAGCGTCCAGCATAAGTTTGAAAAAGTTCAGTGTGGACACAGCAGAAGGTCAGCGGTAACAGCACAGCTCAGGGATATGCGGGCAGCAGATACCCCGAAAAGCAGCTACTAGTTAGGAGTTCAGGAGGATGCAAAAAAAACAGCAGGTACAACAAGGGGGCTGCAAGCAGCAGGTACCGGTTAGCAAGCTAGGTTCAGCTGGCATCAAAGCAACAAAGTTCAGCAGTCCGCACAGTACCAGGTTAGCAGGCTAGACACAAGGTTCAGCAAAGCACCAGGTTAGCAGCTAGGTTCAAGCCGGCCAGACACAAAGTTCAGCAGTCAGCACTGAGTTCAGCAAAGTACCAGGCACAAAGTTCAGCAGTCAGCACTGAATTCAGCAAAGTACCAGGTTAGCAAGCTAGACACAAAGTTCAGCAGAGCACCAGGTTAGCAAACTAGGTTCAAGCTGGCCAGACACAAAGTTCAGCAGTCAGCACTGGGTTCAGCAAGAGTTCACATCCAGCGTACACACAGTTCAGGGCATGCAGCAGCAGCAGGCTGGGCAAGGGGATGACAACCATGTGTGGGGGAGAGAGCAGGCCCACTGAGGGGTCTTAGAGAGAGTTAGGCTCTTACCCTTTCCGTGGAGTCTGTGAGGGGTGCAGATGCTGCGGTCTGTGGAACCTGGAGTTCTTGTGTCTCGGTGCGGTGGATGAATGGGCTCCTGGGTGGTGGTGCAAGCAGTAGTCCAGCGGTAGCGGGCTCCTCCACGTGGGTGGACTTGTGGGGCCTGCGGAGGTGGCAGAGGGCTGCTCAGCAGTAGCCCAGCGGTAGCGGGCTCCTTCACGTGGGTGAACTTGGAGGGCCTGAGGAGGCGGCAGAGGGCTGCTCAGCGGTGATGGTGGAGGGCTGCACCAGCTGCAGTGGGTGGATCGAACTGCTGCTGGGAGCCCGGCGGAGGCGGCGGTGAGAGCGGCCTGTCGTGTGTTGAATTTTTGCTCCACGTGGTCCCCACGTGGGGCAGAGATCAGCAGCAGCGGCGGCGGGAGGCTTCAGGCGCAGTGGAGGACCGGGACTTCAGCGTGCGGAGAGCGCCGACCCTCTTCTCATCAGCAGCATACGGAACCAAGCTGCTGTTCCATGCTGTGCTGACCGGCGGGTCTGATCCGTGGAGGAACGGAACTCCGTCTCACTGTTGTCGGCGGCGGCACGTGGTGGCGAGCTGCACTGCCCGGAGGACTGTTGGCAGACTGGGAGCCTGGGTCTGCGTGGTGGACTCGTCGGAGGCAGCTGGGAGATCGTGGTGGACACATCGGAGGCAGCTGAGAGATCCCTGTACACTGAAAACCCTGTTCGGCTGTGAGGTGAGGTTGGTCCTTCTGCGCTGTTTTTGCCTATGTAGCTTTTTGCCTAATTTAACTTACTCTAAAACTGTACTATACTATACTATCACTACTAACTAATCTATTCTACTACTGACTACTGACAAAAAGAAAGATTTAGAAAGAGGGGAAGGGGAATTGTGCAAAAAATGCAGGAGCCTAGTGCCGGGGCAGCCATCAGCAGCGCCATCTTGAATCTCTGATATGAATGATATGCTATTAATGGATTCTACTACACAGCTTAAATGTAAAAGTTGTTTATTTCAGAAGAAGAAAATGAACACTTTTTAAAGAGAAGACATATCTCAACTACAGAAAATGGATAAAAATATTTTGATTTTTAAAAGACAAACTAAGATGAACTTAAGAAAAGGCATAAGCAAGAAGAGAGTGAACCTACAGTTATAGGTTTGAACACTATAGCAAACTAATAAGAATGCACCCAGCACCATATAGCATCACAATATATTTTTTCTTTTTGAACCACAAGTGGGAAGGTAGTTAGTTAGTTTAGTTTTTTTTTTATGCTGAAAATTCACCAGAATGTTGCATATTACTTTTTTTGTGTTTTCCCCTTCTCTCCTTTTCATTTTTATTTTTTCTCATAGGTGCTGAGAACAATATCAATTATCCGCAAAAATAATGACACAATGGTGTTTGCTGTACCTGATACACTTAATGACTACAAAAGTTGAACTTCACAACCTACAAGGAAGACTTCAAAATAAATTTAACTTGATGCGTCAACAGTATGCCCAGCATCTGAACAAGAGTGACTGCTGGATTTAATCATACAGCCTTTATCCTTGAAGATAATGCCCAACCTAGACATTCCAGTACTATTAGAAGAGTTGGAAACCAGAGTGTCCAGAGGAAACCTGCACAGACATGGGATAACATACAAACTTCTTGTAGATAATGAAACTACTACACCATCGTGCTGCTCAAATGAAGTTAAAGAAAATATTCTTCAGAAACGTTCAAATATGCAATACAAGGACAATAAAAAGAGAAGTTCCAATACTCCAGAATAAAGGACAGTCTAACACTTGTTTGAATTCCAAGAGAGATGAAGATTTCCTAAATGATGATAAGATATATTCAGCAAGGGACTATTGTAAATCTGCACATAGCTCTGCATAGTGAATGGCAACTGTACTAAATTGCTACTCGACTGATAAGGAGAACAATACTAAGATCTGTTTGAAAATACAACTTGGAGATAACTGTTGTTACACATCCTTCTCAAGTTTCAAGAAAGCATCCTGGGACAAATGAAATTGCTCTATGACTGGTTCTAGCATTGCACGATGGTGGAAAAGGTAGATGCACCATAACAAAAGGAACACCCTTTGGGGGGGTCCTATCGCGCTATCAGGAGAACTGCATACAAGAATTACAGATACTTGACTGAAAGTTATATGAAACATATGATACCTGTTAAAGACGTTTCCAGAAAATAAAATTCTGAATGACTACTGATTCCAATACTAATGTATGATTGGTACGGAGTACTACTCTAATCAGAGGGAAAATCTACACATGACATATCCAGGATCAAGCATTTAACTACATTAAATATTGCCATGAGAAGAGACTGTTCTTAACAAGAAAATAATCATATATCACACTTAATCTACAGAATAATCTATCACATTTGACTTTTTGTGAAAGTAAACACGCAAAGATTTACATACAAGAATGCTGACAGGCTACAACATAAGTTTCAAGAGACTTTTAAATCAATGGTAAAGATCATGATCAATTCAAGAGAGAGAATTACTCCATAATACTGTAAACATGAAGTGGAGAAACAACTTCAACAATGTAATGTTAATACATATGATTTATTGAGAACATATTTGAAAACAGCAACTGCAACTAGTTAGCTTGCAATTTGAATTGCTAAAGAACTTTTCAATGCTTACATTTTTGATATGATATCTATATTTAAATCAAAAGATGACATCACTACATGAGATCCTGCTGGCTAACTACACATACTTTGTTTTGCTACATACCATTTGTGAAAAGAAACCTTGTGGTATAAGAAAGGTGTAATTAACTGTATTAATGCATAATACTAACCAACTAACTAATTAACCTGTTGTAAGCTAACAATAAAACTTTGAATGCATTGTGCTCCAAAAGAACCTAGGGACCACATGAACGGTATAATTCCTGTTTATACATTTTGAACTTTGAGTTTTACCACATGACTTGAAATGGGTAACAGTTATTGCCTAGAATTTTCCTACATATCTACACAAGCTACTACAGAGATAGAAACTACAGATTCAAGTGTGAATCCATACATATGTCCTGTACAAAGACTATAGCTAAATCCAGACCAGCAAAATATGTTTATTGGAGACGATATTGATCTTATTATTGAATCTATTGTCAATCTGACAATGCTACTTAATGATTAAGGTTTTGCATGAATGAAAGATTGCATTACTTGTAATTTATTTATTTTTTCCCGGAGAAATATAAGAACAACAAATGGAGATCGCTAATTATCTGCCACCATTTTCCTTTAAGGGTGGATGTCAGAATTCTAGTGGTTTTATTTATGCAGGAAAAGCTGTCATATGTGTATGTTTTAAGTTTTAATGTTCTTGGCAAAATTTCATTGTAAACTGTAAAGTTAGAGTACTTTTTTAAAATATTGCTCTGTGACATCTCAGCATATTCCAGACAGCGAAACTTATAATTATTATATTATTTTAGTTACAAGAAGCTAAAACATTCTTTGTTTATGCTACAACCATCTTTCAAATGTCAAGGTTAGACGGTGCAGTATGTGCAGACAGAAAAGCAAGTTTAAAAGTCACATTACTGCAGCAGACATATATATATATATATATATATATATATATATATATATATATATATATATATATATATATATATATATATATATATATATATATACATACATACATACATATATATATATATATATATATATATATATATATATATATATATATATATATATATATATATATATATATATACACATTTGCTCAGTTGTTACACATAAATATTGTTAATCTAAATATTAATAATCAATACAGTCCTTATAAAGAAAGAAATAGTTATTGTTAAACCCCATAATTACAAATAATAGAATGTAATACTTTGAAATACTGTTAAATGCTGGATTCTGTGGATTCTGCCAGTTATGCTTTGGGGCAGTGAAACATTTTTATGGGATTGTTTTGGATCTGGAGGATTGTTGACATGTTACAAGGCCGTCTCAGCTAGCTGAACACTCATAGCTGATAACATATGCTATATTTTGGGAACAGGCCTCATAAAATATAAAACAAAAAGAAGGGGTTTTCCCAATCAGTTAAAGATGTTAAAATGGTGACATCTAGTGGTTGAAAATATATTTATATCCTCTTAAGAAAGGCAAATATATAGAAAATGATTTTATATTATTGCATTTTAATATGCAATTAATCTTAGATGATTAATTGTTTTAAGAAGAATTATATAATAAGCTTTATATTTAAATAAGTATATTAGAAGCCCTGTATGTTTCAATAAGCCTTAAATTGCTGAAGCCTCTTTACAGTGTTACAGTGTCAACCTGACCAATCTTATGTCTGGGAAAGGACAGACACATTCCAAACTAATTAGCAGAAGAACACATTATCAGAAATGCGCCATAAATGACATTGTTTACTGTTTGGAAGTTCAATGTCTGGGGCAAAAAAGTCAACCAGCAGACAAGATGGCTGGTGACATCCATTTTTAATTAACTGCGTCAGAAATGACCTAATCAGAATTGATAAACAATAATATTATGATTTAGGTATTCAAAACATGATAAAGCATTGACGCATGGAAGCTTTAGCCAATCAGAACCTGGGATTCAGGGAAATTCCATATTAGGCAGCTATATTGCATCCAATCACTATAAAAATAGGAGCTGAAAGCTCATAGTTTGCACTAGCCTTCCAATCTCCTGAGAAGACACACAAGGTAAAAGCTACCTTCCCAAAAGTGGTTCTAGATGCTGAAGAGATGACAGAGAAGGGGTAATATGCTTAATATTCTGGTGATTTACTTTGTTAATTTTTCAGCATTAAGGTTTGTTAAGATATTAGCAAGAAGTTTTTTTAGAAGTTATTTTTTATGCTATTTCTTTAAGAAGATTACTACAAGTTTTACACAGCTACTAGATACACAGCTACTGATACAGATGAGACTACTTTTGATCTTATCCTACATAACACAACTATTATATACTTTTTTGTATGTACTTAGAAAATTGATGATTGCTTGGCTCTAAAGCCTTGATGAGATGGACTACTGTTAGAAGGAAACACTACTTGGAACTGTTCATATTTTGTATATATGCTGTATGATAAGCAAATACAATTTTTTATATAAAATTATATACTGAGTGCTCTGATTCATTTCAAGGTATACCGTCAATCTATAATTACTGTTATAGAGGGTTCAGACCCCGCTATGCCGGATCTATATGATAGCAACGCTTTAAGGGCTGGTCCTTTACTGAGTTAGCAATCATGAAAAAGGCAAGAACCGCTCAGGTTTTTGACACCACCAACAGAAATCTCTGTTGGTGGGCAGAAAGGGGGGGGGGGGGGGAGTCACTTGTGTGCTGAGTTGTACGGCCCTGCAGCAAGCCCTTAAAACTGCAGTGGCCTAATTTGTAAAAAATGGCCTGGTCACTGGGGGGGGGGGGGGGGGGAAGGGTTTAAGCCCGTGGTCCTTAAGTGGGTAAACTGCTTGGAATGGAGTGGAACAATCAACTTATCTATAAGACCCTGTTCCTTAAATCTTCATCTTATGCTTTTTTCAGGTTTTATTCTTTCCTTCATTCTCACATCACTCTTTCTCTCACAGAATGTGTTCTTCCCTGGGGTGGTGAGTAATAGATAGATAAATACAACTTGCCTTTGTAGTACCACAACTATAATAACACTAACATTAGTGCTTTGCCTAATATTTCATCCCTGTGGCACCTTTAGCTGCCTATCCCATCCCCTCTTTTTCCTCCCCCCCCCCTATTTTGTTCCTCTGCTTCCTCTCCTTTTTCTCTCCCATCTTTCCCTTTTCTTTCCTTCCCCTCCTCTTTTCTCTGTTCTTTTTTGTCCTCACTATCCCACACTTTGTTAAAGGTGCACTAAGATTAGGATTGAAGACTTTTCCTTTTTATCCTCCATGATAAGCGATTGTAGAGTGTGTGGCTAATTCCCTTATCTCTTTGCTTAAAGAGAACCCGAGGTGGATCTTTGGGGGGCAGATGGAACACAGAGCCATGTTCTCTGCCTAATGACATGGCTCTGTGCCCCCCAAGCACCACTCTCTGCCACCACCCCCACCGTGCTATAGCCCCCCGAGTTTAGCAACAAGATTTGTTGCTAACTCGGAGGTAAACACAGGGGAGAGGAATTTCCTATTTAAAACGCCCACCAGGGGAGTTTCTACAGGGTTGCCTGAGCTGCCATTGGCCAGCTCTCTCCCCTAGCCACGCCTTCTGCCGCTCGCCCGCATCCCTGCACTCTATGAAGGACAACACAGTCTCTCCGTGCAGCGTCGTGACCCAGGGGTCACGCAAGTGAAAGTGGGTCATTGCGGCCCACAGGAGCAGCGTTTTTTGCAGCTACCTGATCTGCTCAGCCCTGCGGATCAGGTAGCCTACTTTTTTTTTTTTTTCAGTCCACCTTGGGCTCTCTTTAAGAGAAAGGGAGTTAATGTGTTCATTTATTTATTGAATTATGTATTAATTCATTCATTTATTTGTTTATTTATATTCATATCTATATACATTTTGAAAATTAATTTGCATATATTCATTCCTTCTTATTCATGAATATAATGCCATGAACTTCATGATGTTTTAGTTTTTAAGTGTCTCAGCTTTTTCGAGTTGGCGAATTAGTTTTTAGTTCAATACTGTAGTTTATTATGTAATGTATATTTTATATGATCATGTGCTTTTTATTGCTAAGAGAAACAGTGATGTTATAATATAAATCTATATGCCGTAGTTATACACATATATGTATATTGATGCGGACAAGCGGTGCGGAAGCCAGTGTTTTCCCTTCTCTTCCCCGCCCCTGGATCACATCACTTTAGTTTTACGCTGTGGACATGCATATCCCTGTCTGCCTCGTACTGCCCACCCACGTTACCTTGGCAACTTGCCATTAATTTAACCAGTGCCAGCGGCCAGCAGCATCATCTGTGGAAGGCAGAGACGCACCGAAAAGCGTAATGACAATGGAGCCCGCACCTTGCCACGGAGCGAGCTGGATGACAGCGTAAGGCAGAGGGGAGCCTGCCTGCTATGATATATGCTTGTACCTTCTTCAACTTAGTAAGTTTTTATGTTTTATGCAGAAATAAACTACGCTTTTAATGCACTAAAGAGCAGTCCCTTCATTACACAGATCATTTTGACTGCCTGAATTTCTACCAAGCACAGACCAGAGATTTTCTTAGATTTCCCTAGCACAGAAAGAGGATTTGGAAGGAACTCTCTAGGATTATACTGAGAAGACCATCATGCCAAAACGGTGTGCTTCTTATCTCAAGTCCTTAACCCCCTTGGCGTTATGATTATTTCCAGAATTTAGGGTCTAAAAGCAGTGCAATTTTTTTGTATGCTTTTAGATTCTAAAACCTGGAAAAAATCATGCTGCTAGGGAGTTCTGCAGCAGCCCAGCACTCACTCACCTCCCTGGGATCCATCGCTGCAGTGTTCCCTCTCTCCTCCAGGCAGCACTGTAACCCTATAGTGACGACATTTGGCACTATCACCAGGGGGAGGAAAAGCCTCGGAGGAGAGGAAGAAGAATGCCGGCCGACGTCGGGATCCCTCGGGAGGTAAGTTAAAATGTCTGCTGCGCGCATTGCTCTGCATAGACCTCATGGCGGCTACCATGAGTATAGAGCAATTTTCACCTGTCCGCGCTCCTTCCTTTCATTCACCAATAACTTTTTCAATAATTATCACAACAAAATGATCTATATCTTGTTTTTTTCTTACTCTTTTTTTGGGGGGTGGTATTTGTTTTAAGTAATTACTTTACTTTCTATGCATTTTAACCAGCCGGGCGGTATGGACGAGCTCAGCTCGTCCATCACCGCCGGAGGCTGCCGCTCAGGCCCTGCTGGGCCGATTTTCATCAAATAAAAAGCAGCACACGCAGCCGGCACTTTGCCAGCCGCGTGTGCTGCCTGATCGCCGCCGCTCTGCGGGGATCCGCCGCGAGCAGCGGCGAAAGAGGGTCCCCCCAGCCGCCTGAGCCCTGCGCAGCCGGAACAAATAGTTCCGGCCAGCGCTAAGGGCTGGATCGGAGGCGGCTGACGTCAGGACGTCGGCTGACGTCCATGACGTCACTCCGCTCGTCGCCATGGCGACGAAGTAAACAAAACACGGAAGGCCGCTCATTGTGGCCTTCCGTGTCACTTTTGGCTGCCGGAGGCGATCAGAAGAACGCCTCCGGAGCGCCCTCTAGTGGGCTTTCATGCAGCCAACTTTCAGTTGGCTGCATGAAATAGTTTTTTTTTTATTTAAAAAAAACCCTCCCGCAGCCACCCTGGCGATCTTAATAGAACGCCAGGGTGGTTAAAGGAAAAATAAGGAAAAAAATGAAAAAAATACACAATTTCTCCAATTCCATTCCTATAGTTTTAAAATAAACAATGCTACCATACATAAAACCCACACATTTTATCTGCCTATTTGTCCTGGTTATCACAAGATTTAAATGATGTCCCTAGTACAAAGTTGTTGACAATATATTAACGTATTTGGAAATAAAGACGTATTTTTTCTGTGTTGTGGTTTTCATTTTCTCATTGCACACTATCAATGATTATTAGCAAAAATAAGAGTAATATCCCCTCATGACATACATATTTAAAAAGCTGAGTTCCTAAGGTAACTTTTTATGTACTCTTTTTTCAATTCTGTCACTTTTTTTTTTTACTACAAGTGTTTTATTATGGTACAGAGTGTATAAAAATAACAATTTTATTGCTTTTCTTTCAGTTTACCCCTAAAATAAATTCAAATGACATAGGCCTCATATCTCAAACAACCCAAATTCTATTCTTTTGCTTGTCACAATTAAAATGATACCCTATTTACATAATTAGATAGCTTTTTTTGCCACACAATAACCATGAGCAGCACAAATTGATTTTTTTTTTTTGCACCAAAAGTAATACTGTAATTCTTTCTAAGCAAAGCACATGGAGGAGCATCTGAATAGTCAAGAAAAGCCATAAATGTCACAAATCTGAAAACTAGAGACCCGGGCCTACTCAGATATACATATTTTGTAACATTTGTACTTATGCGGTTTTACTGAAATTGTACCATAACTTTGAAAATTGTATTTTTTTTACAGTTTTTTTTTGACACACAAAAAAAAAAATTACACAGGCCTCAGCTCTCAAACACCCCCAATTCTATTCTTTCGCTTGTCACAGTTAAGATCATAACCTATATACGTAATCAGTTAGCTTTTTGGGCACACGGCAGACTGTTAACTACCGGTACCCATTTTTTTCACCAAATGTAATATAATGTTATTTATGCCATTCTTATCAAAGGCCCTGGATTGACAGAACATTTGATACATGTCATAAATTTAACCATTTATGTTAAATGTTTCTGAAAATTAGAATGGCGGCCCTGGCATCCTGCGCATGCGCAGTATGAGATTTTCTACTACTCTGCATGTGCAGGATGCTTCCGGTGGCGGATTGTGATCAAGGACGCGCAGCCAGGGCCGCACAGGTGCAGTGGCCCAGCAACTGGCTCTGTCACCTAAATCGAAACTAAGCCACAGTGGGGGGATAGGAGGACCGTTCCAGGAGGTTGCGGGCACAGTGCGGCTGCAGGGGGCTGGTAGAAGCCCCAGGTAGGTGAAACTCTTTTTTTTTGTAGTGTAGGTTCCCTTCAGGCAGGAAACACACTATATGCGTTTATGTGCAGTTTGCAATGGATGGCAAAACTGTATTCTCATATAGTTATTGCTCACTGTGCTTATCCTGTGGATTTCCTAGTTTTATAGGCATGTTTATGATGCTTTAGTAAATCACCCTGATTAAGTTTGTATTTATACTAGATGTTGGCACTACTGTCATATGAATATGGGCTATTATTTGCACTGTGGCACTTACACTTTCTGTCCTGATATCAAGATTCTATATGCCAATGAAGGCACATTTTTATGAAACAATGGGGAGCAATAGCTATGTAATATATTAATTGTTATTTGCCACATATATATCAATTTGTATTCTATTATTAAAATACTCAAGTGGCCTAGGTGTGGATTTACATTATATGTGATCAGAACTGCTGACTTTTTCTATCTGATTTCCAACAAAAATTTTGACTTTTGGCAATTCTGTTTTTTTTAAATTGAATCTTTCTTATCTTTTTTTTTTTTTTAAAGTTGTAATTAAGGTATTTTTGGTTAAATTTAATGATAGATGTAATTGTTGTACAAATAAAATACCAAACTATGCATACTATATAATAATTCT